>NW_004524595.1:3913396-3933037 GCF_000260255.1 Octodon degus | reverse complement strand
GAGATTCTCAAGCCCATAAGTATTTGTATTTCTATACCCACTGCTGACTACAAAATGTGGCAGGTACTAGTTACAGAATAAGAACGTTAGAAACATTTGTAAACTGCAGTTTTTCATACACTATTTAGAGAGTACTGAATTATTAATAGTTTTTAGATAGTCTTCTCCTGGAATGTAAATAAGCTATCAGGAATCATTGTACAAAATAACTGATTTTAGAAAAGCTTTAGGATTTACTTTAAGAGGGCATGACTATGGGATTAATAGCAAGGTCGATCCAGCGCGCTTACCTTACTATGGAAGTCTGGCCTTACTGCCACGGGTAGGAATTTTTGTTTTCAATTTTAATTTTGTAACTTACTTAAATTACATTTTTTATATATGAGTGAGAAAAAAATAGACTTTTTCCTTAAATGAGTTGGAGTAGTCTCAGGCCAAATTTCATTCTGTGTGACACAATTTTAAGTAGAACCTGATAGAAAAATATCATTTACTCCATTTAATTCAATTGATAGAAATCTGTCATGGCCAACTTTAAAGTGAATGTTTTGTTTAGAAATTAATGTATTGTTCTACAGTTTTTAGACTTCTGCAAGAATAAAAATAATGTTTTCTTATAAGAATTTTGTCCTTATTAAAAAATAATATCCCAGTTATTTCCTTGTGTATGGAAATTTTCCATCTCTCTAATCTTGACTGGAAAAGTTTGTCCTGAGCAGCTTAGAAAACTGAAGAAAAGTATTTCATCAGCAGCAGCAAACACTTATCAAGTGCCTCCTTTGGGAAGGTCATATCCTCAGTCCCCTGGAAAAAAACCACTTATCCCAAGGTGAGATTTCTGGCAACCCTCTAGAAAGGAACCTTGATCCCTGGACTTAGAGAAAGGGACTAAGAATAGTTGAAGACCCTATTTGAAAAAGTAGTCAACTATTTTATTTTGTACTGACCTGAAAAATTTGATTAGTTTACTTTTATATATGTAACATTTATGAACTAATAGGTGATAAGCTGGATGCTGCTATGGGTAGACATGCTTTGGAGGTAAAACAAAACAAAACAAAAAGATAGCTGTGACAAAACTAAAAACAAGTTATATTAACTAGTATCCTCAACCATAGTCTCTTATCATTAGTTGAGTTTGTAGCCGAATTCATGAATTCTGTTGGACAAATCATTTAAGGGGATAGCCTGTGGGGTTAGAAAGTCCTGGTTTCTAATCTCAGACATACTAATGATATAATCATGAAAAATGTATCCAGTTGTTAAAGCTGAGCTTTTCTTCTATGTGTTAGAACCATCATGATAATAATTAAAAATAAATAAACTGAAAGGTTATCCCCAAAAGAAAAAAAAAAAGTATTTAAGCTGGCTAGAAGAACACTTAAAATACCAGTAGGTCAATGGACAAGGAATAATGCCATTCCAATTACAAAAGAAGAAATCAACAACTAATGGACATGGAACAATGTTTATCCTTACCCAGTGACCCAAAATTTGAAATAAAAACAAAACAATTGCATGTGGTTTAAATATGTAATTTGGTAAAACTATATGAATAAACTGTCAATGAAAGGTCTCAAATAGGAAAAAACAAAAATGACCACTTATATAATGCTCATCATGTCAGGAAAGTAAAAAATAATATTCACACTCTCTTCTTTTATTAAGGGGGGGGTGTTCTGAATTACTATGCTGTGTTCTAGTAAGAGTTCCTAGGAGTATTCCTTTCTTAAAACTGGCAACATCCACCCTTAGATTTATATTCTCTGGCTCTTTTGCCCTCTGCTTCCTTCATTACTTGAAAGTTATATTCTTGCTCTTTCAACATTGTAAAAAACAGCATAAAATAGTTTGATATTTCTAATCTATGTGTTGATCATACTTGCCTAGAGCAGCTTTTACCTGCATTTGATTTGTTAGTGTATGATTTACATTTTGAAATTTTATATAGGGATTGTGGGGGTTTTTTAATTAAAAAACAAAGCCTTTGTCTTTTCTCTTAAGTTTCAAGTAGCCTGACAGCTACATTTCTGCTTTAGTTTATCCCTAGAAATTTTACAGCATACTAGTAAAGCATTTTTATGGAGCTTTAACATAATCAAGATTCTCTTTTTCTCTTGAATGTCTGAAAGACAAAACATTTGATCTCAAAATTCCTACATGCTGAGGGAATTCATATATGTCAGAGCATTTCACGAGTTTCTGTTTCTTAAAGGGTAAGTATGAAGTACTGTATAATTATTCAGTCACCCAGCCAGCATTTATTGAGTACCTGTCTCAGGCCAGCACTCTACTGACCTGTTGGGCAAGGTAGGGATTACAGAATAAGGAGGAAGATGTCTGCTGTCCAAGAAAGTACAGACTAACCCTAACCTTTAGCCTGGAACATTCTGTCTTGGAGGTGTGCAACAGGGTAGAGATCCTATAAAGAGAGCCAGGAACATTATCTGTAAGGGGTCCAAGTAGGACTCCAAGGAGTGGTAGCATCTGAGTAGGACCTGAGGGAAGAAGATTTTTCCAAGTTCAGGCTGAGGGGACATATGGACTAGGCATAGAAACAAGAGTGTCACTGGCATTTCTAGGGTATTGTTGAGTGGGCTTATCTAGAGATTCTGGCTGCAGGTAGAAGCAGTTGTTCAGGTAAGTAGTAGTTCTGGGTAAAAGCAGTTGCTCAGAAGGGTTTCGCATTCTCAGAGGAAGCTCCAAAAATGATTGGTTTTCCAGGTTAGCTAGGCTCTATGCATACAGCTTAGGTGATATATTGCTTTGTGTCTAGGTCAGTGATGGTGAACCCTTTCGAGCTTTCAGTGATACAAACAGCCCACTGTGACACGTGTGCTCAGATTCGCCACCACTGGCTAGGTGATAGCCAGTCCCCTTCTGGGCTCTCACGTGTATAGCTGTGTCAGTGTCACCCAACACCCACTGTGTTGAGAACAGTTTCCCTCATCACCCAGCCACTGCACTGGGCTGCTGGGGAGCCCATAAATCACACATCTTACCTTGTGCAGTGTACAGCCATACAATGTGCCTCCTTGTAGTCCCCTCCATACTGGAGGTGCTTTCTAAATGTTTGGTGGCTGCAAAGTGGACATGCACTACCATACACATGTAAATTGCACACATATTTATCCAGAAAATTGAATTTAGTGAACTTGGAAAGGGTCATATGGTGTTTTTTTTAAATTTAAATTTAATTTTTTTTATTTTTTAGAGTAGGAAGGTGGAATATAGTGATGAAACAGTATAGATTCACCAACAAGGAAAGGGTATTAGAGGCAATGCATGGCCAAGAGAGTTTAGAAGATACAGAAACTTGTGGTCTGCATGTGAGTTGTCAGAATCAGTACATGAAACATTTCTACTTTCCATACTTGTTTTTAGTTTTTTACTTCATTTAGCCAAATTTCTGGACTCTACTGCAAAATTAAACTGTAAAGTGAGGTTCTCTGTGAGCTTTCCAATTTTGCAGAGCCAGCTTTGCAACAGATTCCCATCAGGGGAAAAGCACATGACTGAGAAATTGTTTAAACCAGCCAGACATCTTCAGGGAATTTTGGGCAGGCACTTTTCTTTTTAAGTGGCTTACGAAGCATTTGAAGAATGTCATTGTGGAGCAGAGAACACATGCCCAACTGGTTCCCTTTTGGGGGAGGAACATTGTTTGGCACATTCTTGTTTTGGGTTGCTGAATTGGTGCTGCTCTGTGGCCCCTGGCGTTCCTGGGTGGCTCTGGGGCTTTAGGCACTGGAGGAAGCCATGTTCTATTCAGAGCTCTTCTATTTAGCCATTTTCCATTCCAGAAGGATCAAAAATTGAGAATAAGAATGGAGGCTAGAGCTGGGCTGGCAGTAGAAATTAGAGGCCTTCAAGAAAATTCTACTTTACTGCCCCTATTTTCAGAGTCTTAGGTTTGGTCCAACTTCCCAAAGTATTCCAAAGATACTTTTTCCTTTCATTCTGGATCTACTTAGAAATTAAATTCTCCTTCCACTTTTCATGCAGGTGCTCTTTTGTAGAGTTGTGAAGGATCTTAACCCAAAACCTCAGAGTGGAGCCAAGGCCCTGGCTACGCAATAAAAGGGAGATGAGTGGTGTGTCCCTCTTGGCCCTTGTACCCTTCCACTTCGCTCTTCTGCAGTCGAAGTGTCTTGCGCAGAGGTTACTTAATGTGGAGCTGACACAGCTGCAGCTCATTTAACCACTCGTCTATTGAGCAGGGTCCTATTTTCGTTTTGTAATGGGGGTAAACTGAGGGCTAAAATCCTTATTTGACTTGTACCCAGAGATGGATTCTTATAGATCTAGGACAATGATGTTGAACCTTTTAGAGACTTGAGTGCTCAAACTGCAACTCAAACCCACTTATTTATCATGAAGTGCTAACACTGCAATTAAACCTGAATTCTGATGTTTTAGTTTAGATAAAACATCTGTTGTCTGGTGCTCAGCTGCTGGGGTGACTTGGCTCATGTGAGGACAGAGAGGACTCTCCCTGTTCATGGCGGCACACATGTCATAGGTTCGCCACCACTGATCTAGGACTAACATTCAGGCATGCTTTAGTTTGCTTTCAATTTCAAATGTAATTCGCTAGGTTATACTGTTTATCTCAATTATTATAAATAAATTTTTATCCATTAAATCTGTCTCTTCAAATAAGTCATTCATCGCTATGATGAAGACCAGTGATTTCAAATGAAGCCTTTGAATTTATGGCCAGGTAACTAAGAGTTGTAATTATTGAAATAGAAATTATTTAGAAACTTGGAATGTTGGACTTTGACTTTTTCTCATATTTCCTGCTGGACGTGTTTAGATCTAGGTAAAGATAGATTCATCTTCAAGCTGTAAAGCACATGGCTCACACCAGAGCAGTAAAGATGAAGGGTGCCAGAAATGTACTGTTTTTTGTGGAGAGATACTTCAAGAACCTAGACTTTACATAGTTCACCAAAGACTGCAAAGTCACAACAGACCTGAGATTGAATCCCACTTTTAATACTTAATACAAGGTAATACTTGGCAAATTCCTCAACCTTGCTCAGCCTCAAATTTGTCACCTATAAACTGGGCATGCCGATTGAGTTAAAATCTATATAACTGAGAAGAGTATCTAAAGTACCCCACCCCATAGATGAAACATCAGTGAAAGCTCTCTGAGCACAGCTAACTGTCTACCAGTTCCTTACAAAGTGTTGTCATGTACATTACTTCATTTCATTTTCCCCACCAACAGCCAGGTAATCCTCCTCCTGGTACAGCTAAAGCAGCGTTCATTGAACACATGAGATTTTAAGCATCTTGACTGAATATGACACTGCATTGGTGACATTTTGATAGCTGTCATTGCATGGTTTAGTTCCAACATCTTTCAGCACATTCAGAAGCATCAACCTTTACATGTTGGGGCTTCTCCAGCAGCAATTATAGCCACAAGTGAGGAAACGCTATACATGTTCCCCTAAAATATCATCGAGATTTGTGTCATAGGCCTCTGGTGACAAAGACTTGTTTAACTGCAAGATGTCAGCATTTTCCCCCTTCAGATAAAATTAAACTATGGAATAGCACTCAATCCTTACATGTACGAATAAATCGGTTTTTCAATTATAATCTGTGTAAAATCAAATTGGGTATTAAATACCTTTATTAGCCTTTGTACTGTGCAAATGTGGACAGATAAGGTGAGGTACTCTAAGAAAGACATGGGAATTGTCCTTTTTGGCTAGCTAGCCTGGTGAATCCTGGCTCTCCCCCAAGTGCCTCCCCAGCCTGAAGCCCCTCTGCTTTCTACATGACCTTCTGAGAAGGATTTTTTTTTTTTTTTTTACTTCAGGCTGCCTTAAGGGTGGGTCTGGTGCAGTTTCTGGAGCTGGGGATCGAACTGCAGACCTATGCACCTGACTGCATTTGCCCAAGCAGCTCTACATGACCTTCTGAGTGGAAGGCTCCATAGAGCCAGTGCTAGCTGCAGCCAGCTCAGCAGGTGGGCCAGCAGGGATTTGAAATTAGCTTTCCTAATAGCTCCCTGGGCCACACTTAAAATCAGTGGCCCCTTGTATTGTATGTCATAGCTATTAACTGGTTATCCTGGAGATTTTGGAAATTGTATGCTCTATAGCATATTATAACCCAGCTATATGCCTCTGGGCAGAAAGAAAGGAGGTTTTTTGGGTTTTTTTGGTACTTGAAGCAGATCATAACAAATGTGTTGCCTGAGACATGACTTAGGTGAGGAGGGCACCACAGGTTTCAGGACTTAACAGTCCTTGTGTGAATTACACAAGGCTAGAAATAAAGATCTGGTAAAGGAATGTAAGGCAGTCACCTCTACCTGATACTTACTAAAATGCTATAGGTAGACATTTAAATACTATGAAAATAAAAAATGATTAGAACTGTGATCCTTAGGATTTAGAGAAGAATGAGCAAACTTCATGGTAGAGCAAGAGAAGATATAAACACAGATAGAAGAAAGATAAAGGGAGAATCGCCTCCTGTCCCCACCAAGATATGCTTTGAACCATATGATGGGCTGAGCTTAATGACTTGGCTCAGAGACCTCAGAAGTGACCCACATGGCTCAAGGCTCTATGGTAATGTGATCAAGGGTCAAGGATAACGGTTGAGGGCACTTAACCCCTTCAGGGTGCTTCCCTAAGGATCCTGCTCATAGAAAATAGGTAAATTATGCCCAACTATAGCCTCACCCCTGTGCCATAGCTGTGTTCTTCTGCTCAGTTGGGAAGGTAGAAACTAAAAACTTGGAAATTGGAGTTTTCCTGAAAGATCTTAACAAAAGCTTCTAGACTATCTGACACAAGAAAACAGACTCCTTCAACTTATCATACATAAAAACTCAATGCCAAGAGGCATAGGAATGGAGAGTAAAACCCCCCCACCTCTTTAAAGTGATGTCTGGTCACTTCCATGCAAGCAGTAAAATACAGTAGTGGTAGAAACCTTTATAAACACAGCAGAGAAGTTCTTCATATACCCTTGATAGTTATTCTTTTCTTTTATGTGGTTTTTGTTGTGTCAGACACACTGAGTGTGAGTTATCTCCAAACCCCCAACTGGAGTTAGCTGAGTATATCCTGGCCTGAAGTGGGCCTCTTTCTGGATTGTCTAAGCAGTAGAAGCACAAATAGCAACCTCGGGCACATAAGGACACGCACAGGCCACAGATCCTGTCAAGGACCCTGTCATGCTCCAAATGAACAGATGTTTATCCCACAACATTTTTTTTGTTCTTCTTGTGGTTTGTCCAATGTATTAAAAAAAAAAAAAACCTAAACTGTTTACACTAATGTTTCCCTTTTGCTGCCTTTGCTTGTTTTGTTTTGCCCTTTTCTTTTTCCCATACATTAAGAACTATTTGTGTGCAGAAATTCTGCCCAGCTGCTTTCTGGAACAGACCCTTCCATAGCTTAAACCAGGAACCCTTTGTTCTTGGATCTGAGTGCAGCTCAGCTTGCCTTGTCACATGGATCTTGGCATGTATCCTCTGAAGTTTATAGGCTTTTGAAAACCCATTTCCTTTTATCCCCCAGATAATCAGCTTCCTTGACTTTCGTTGAGTAAATAACTCCAGATCTCTTCATTGTTTCAGGTTCCCCCCTATGGCTTAGTATGTTATTCAGCATTTATTAAGCACATACTCAAGTTGGTAAGCATCATATCACTATATGAGGCATTAAAAGAAAACCATTTCTTCTTTTGACTTGCTCATGTTTTCACTTATTTTTTCATTTCCTTCATTCAAGAAATATTTGTCTAGCTCCCACTGTGTGCCAGGTTCTCCTCTAGGCACTGAAGAATCAGCGATAAGCTGAAACAGACCTGGTCTTTGCCTTCAAGGAATTCCCACTGTAGTGTGGGAGAGACATTTAAAGAATTAATTGCAATTCAGAGTGATACATGATATAATAGTAGGGTGTTCATGGTTCTTTGAGGAATGAGAAGGGTATAATTGGCTCTGCCTCGGGCATCAAAAATAACTTTACAGAGTATTTCACATAGGACTTGGCTCAGAGACCTCAGAATAGGAGGTCTCTGTAGAGTATTCTAGACAGAGAAAATACATCTGAGAGATTATGTTTGGAAAGTAATTTGGGCACCAAATGGGTTAAGCTCATTTAGCATGCCAGGTTTGGAAATTTGGAGTAAGATTTATAGAAAATGGGGGGGGGGCGTTTAAGCAGAGAAAATGAATACTCAGTGTCATGGTCTGAATTATATTTACATAAAGTTCCTATGTTGTAGTCCTAAGCCACAGGATCTCAGAATGAGATTGTGTTTGAATGAGACTGGGCCTTACAGACATCACTAAGTTAGAATGAGGTCATTATGGTGGACTTTAACCCAGTAGGACCAGTGACCATACAAGGAGAGGTAACAGACACAGATATAAAGATAGAGTGGTCAAGGTGAGGACGTGGAGAGAAAACGGTCCTTCACAAGCCAGGGAGGCCTTAGGAGAAATCAGCTCTGCCATCAACTTCATCTTGGGCTTCTGGCCTCCAAATTCATGAAGAAGATTTTTTGGTTGTTGTTTCACGACTCAGTCTGTGACACTTTCTTATAACAGCTCTGACAAACTAATATACTCAGGTTTGTGTGCTTTTGGTTTTTGGTTTTGGATTTTGGAAACAAGATCTTGCTATGCAGTTCAGGCTGGCGTTGAACTCATTGTTTGGCCAAGGATGGCCTCAAACTCTCGGGGATCTCCTGCTTCAGCCTCCCAAATACACATAAAATGATTTGTGGTCCAAGGTCCTCTTTTCTCTCTGTCAATTCATTGTTGAGAATTATCAGTGTATTTATCATTTCCAGAGGTTCTTGTTTATAAAGGTAACCAGAGTATCCAAGGAGGATGCTTGCTTAAAGAGGAAAGAAGCTTGAGGTAGGAGGAGCAGTAACAGGAGACTACTGCAAAAGTCTAGATAATGACACAGGTTTGGGTGACCAAAGACTGCACTAGCATGAATTCTTTTTAACCAAAATAGTGAGTACCATAGAAAGAATGTCTTTTGGGAGCTGGGAAGGCATATGCCAAAATAGTGTTTTTCCATTTGAACCACTTCACTTTGTTTTTGTGCTCTGGCTGGCTGATCTATGTTAATTGCATCATGAGCTTGCTTGTCTTCTGGCCTTCAGTTGAGTTCAGTGGGAGGCGATTAGAAGGTGAGGAGAAAGTGAGGAGAGTTTGTTCTTCCCTGGCTGCTTCTCCCTCTGTACTGGGCTAGCCATTGTCTCGTTCTTCTCTCTGTGGGTGCAGCTCCACATGGAGGCCCTCTTGTGCAGCTGCCATTCTCTCTGAATGAACCTAAGGACAAATAATGTCTTGTTGCTTTGCTAACCCTCGGGTGCTTCTCTCTTTAGTTTCCTATAATTCTGTTTACCACTTCCTAGGGAATATCTTCAATGAACTCTGTTTAGCTTCCCTTTTCAGCAAGCTACCTATTTCTTTTTATGATGATGAATTTCAAGTGTCTGTTGGATCTCCAGGTAGAGATAGTGAAGAATCAGTTGAAAATCCAGCATTGAAGTCGGGCAAAGATTGGGACCAGATACAGATTTAGTATCCACATTAAGTAAGGTGGAGCCATGAGCTGCCAACTATATTGTTTGAAAAGAAAAAAAGAGGTCTTGGATTAGAGGAGAAAGTAAACTTTTCAGGAATCTGCTATTTTTTGGTAATAGAATTTTATGAATGCAGCTCTTAATTCTGATTATATAAATATATCCAAATAAATAATTCAGATTGAATATTCTGTATTTAGGACAGGGTCTACACGGTCTACAGGGTCTCACTACTTAGATCAGACTCCTAGTGAGTCTCCTGTTTTCAGCTTCCTAAGTGCTGGGATTACAGGCATGTGCCACCATGCCCAGTCTCAGTCACTGGCTCAGTATGCCCCAGGGGCGGAGCTGGCACAGCACACCAGAGATTGAACCCTGGCCACTGTGCTCAGCCTAAGCAGGTACTTTAGTCTGCTGAACTATCAGGCTGGCCCTCAGATTGAATATTTGTACTAGTCACTAGTTATATAGAAAGTGAAGTTTGATTTTGCCCTTAAGAAGGGACTTAATAGCCGGGGAATAGTGAATCAGTTTCAGTTTCAGTACCATAACCAAAGAAAAACATTTATATGTATCCTTAAAGCTTTCAGAAATATATTTATAGGCAATCTCTGTATTTAATAACAGGTTACTATAAATGTTTTTTAAGGCAGTTTGCTCAGAGTATTTGGAAGGCAAATTTTGATGGTTCAGATTTAGTTACTCTATGTATTCCAAAATAGCAAGCCTATCTTACCTGTAAAATTGAAATAGTAGTAATGTTCAGATGCTGTGTAATTTTCCTGTAATCTCATATAATCTTCATTTTTACATCTTAAGATGGATAACATTCATATGTCATCCTCATACTGATGTTGAATTAAATTAAGGCTTAGAGAGGACAGTTATGTTTTCCCAGGCCATAAGCTAGTAAATATCAGAGCCAAATTCTTCTATTTATCCAAATAAGTGAAAGGTTTTGCTAATACTTGAAAAGATAATCTTGGCTCCCATCTAAGAGCTTTTTGTCACAGAAGAACTCAAGAAGCCTAGTGCACATAGACATTCGGTATAGTGTTCTTGTGGCCTAGTCTTAGAAGATACTGTAACAAAGGTCTAGAACACATATCATCCAACTATTGTATTAGAAAGGCCAAAACTGCCTATGTAGGTATGTGGGACATATCATATGTATCCTTTCTATCCTTAGGCTAGTATAAAAGTGATAGTTTGTATCAAATTAAATATTTTAGGCAGATTCTGATTTTCTTAGCCATTTCTCATTGGCCTATGTAATATGACCAGAGTATTTTTGGTACCTTTGTAAGGCATGGCCTGCTTATAAAACCATGGATTTTTGGCTAGTCTGTTTTGTGTGTTCACTGTCACTTCTAATAACTACAAATTTTTTTCTTTTCATTTATTCCAGATTTTTCCTTTTGGGGTTCAGAAAGGTGAGGAACATTGCAAAAATGAAGTGGTTTGTGGCCTCAGGTCCTCATTTCCTTTGTGCCATTTCATTGTTGACCGTTATCAGCATATTTATCATACCCAGAGGACAGGAAGCTTAGTCATGAGCAAGTTTCTAGTCAAACATTTAAAAAGGACCCATCTAAAAGTTGAATGGTTTCAAGTCAGACCTGAAAAAGCCAAGAAGATAGTATCTTCAGATTGTTTTCTTTGTGTCCCACATGGGCACAGATCTAGTAACTTCCCCTAAGGTCCAGCATAGTGAGCCTCACTTCTGCTCCCTAAATCAGCTCACCCACCACTTCCAGGGACTTAGGCACTCTCTAGGCAACCATCAGCCTTATCCTTGCCATTCACTGGCTTGACTCTAAAAGCTTCCTTCGTACTTCTGTGGGAAAGCTCTGAGCAGCCCTGTGAGATAGGGAGCTCAGCTCTAGTAAGTGGGCCACTGTGTACTTGAGTGTGCACAATGAGGATGGATTGTATTTTTCTTTCAAACTCTAGTAAGGATTATGGGTCAGTTTTTAGAAGTATTTTTCTGAACCACGTAGTTGGAATTAATTTCAAGCTGTGGTAACATAGGAAGCTCAAAATATACTATTTATTAGCGTATGTGTCTTTAAGAGAAAAAAATATTTTCTTTTAAAGACATTTTAATTTTACTTTAAGAGTAGCCGATATTGGTGGCTTTGTTTCTTTTCATTGATTTATTTTTATGTATTTAGTACAGGGTTTCATTACATAGATCGGACTGTTTTCAGCCTCCCAAGCTCTGGGATTGCAGGCGCTTGCCACCACACCCAGTGTCCATTGCTGGCTGAGCATGCCCCAGGGGCAGGACTGGCACAGCACGGCATGCCAGGGATCGAACCCATCTCTGTCGTTCTGCCTAAGCAGGCGCTTTAGTCTGCTGAGCTATCTGGCTGGCTCTTGTTTCTTGTTTATCTATTCTGAAAGATAATTAAAACTTTCAAAAGGCACGTACTTATTGTTACAGGCATTCAGTATTACTGATATAGTTTTAACCTGGCTGGGGTATTTTTTAGATGGCAAGCATTTATTCATCTAAATTTCTGTCCTTTCTGACTTCTTCAAAGAAATAATCTAAATATCCAGTAATAAGGGGTTAGATAAGTATATTGTGACATAGTAGCATAACAGAATCATGTCAGGCACTTGAAGAGATAACTAGTGGCCTGGGAATGAATGTATTTATAATGTAGGACAGTATAGTATTAAGCTTGAGTGACTTCATAAGTATAAATGCTTCAAATTTTCAAAAAACATCATTTGGCTGAGTGTGCTAGGTGTGGTGATGGAAGTTTATAGTCCTAGCACTTGGAAGACCTGAGGCAGAAAGATTGTTGTTAGTTTGAGGTGAGCCTGGGCTACAAAATGAATTCAAAGCAAGTGTGAGCTGTGTAGTAAGACCTTGTCTAAAAAAGACCAAAAACAGTGGAGTGGAGTGGTACACACCTGTAATCCTAGCCCTGGGGAGGCTGAGGCAGGAGGTTCCCTGTGATTTTAAGACCAGTCTGGGCTAGAAAGTGAGCTCAAGGACAGCCTAAACTGCATAGCAAGACCCTGTCTCAAAAAGACCACAAAAAAAAAGTACTCAAAACAAAACAACCCTCCATAAAAACATTATTTGAATAATGTATACTTAGTATTTCACTTTGTAAAATTTGTATAAAATTTGAATTTTGTTTGATTTAATTAACAATTTACATTTATCAGAGAGACTTGAAAGTGAAAATTTATTTGGTTGAAATTTTTTAAGTAATATATATTTTATAATGTTAAATAGAAATTTTGAAACAAAAGATAAATGTAGCAGTTTATTAAAGCAGACTTTTCAGACAACATGTACAACTTGATTCCAATTACATAAAATAATATGCATTGTAAATTTTAAAAAGGAATCCTAAATCTAACCATTTATAGTGATTTTTCTTCAAGTATAACTTGTTTTAATTTTTCTCTTCGCTTTTCACTATATTGTAAGTTTTGTACAATGAACATGTACTTCTTTCTTTTCCAAGAAAATATTATTTAAAAATTTTAAAGAATAAAGCCAATATTTTGACTTAACTCTGATGCCCAAAGTATCGTAATTAGAGTGTATAAAAAGCAGGGATTATTAACTCCATCTACTAATTGCCATTAAAATAATTAATTTAGCTACTGATGCTGAAAATAAAGACAATTAAAATACATGAAATATTCCTTCTAAAAATAGCTTTAAAATACTGTGTTTCATATCTTTAGGTTGATTGATAATATCACATTTTCTTAAAACTTACTTTTAGATGTATATAAAATGAATATTGAGAACCTTTTCTTGTTACTCTTTTGTATTTTATCATACTAAGATTAAACAATTTCATAAGGAGAAGTTTAGAGGAAAAGAATTTAACTTTGTAAGAAATGCATTTCTTCCTCATATTTAAAAAATGTTTTTAAGGAAAAGAAAAATCAAATAAGATAAAAAGGATATACAATTTAAAGAAAAGAACACGGTATAAATGGTCATGCACTGCTTGTCTGACCTCAGATCACTAATTTTCTAGTTCCCCTTCACAAAGGCAACCAGTTGGTTGTGTGTCTGGGTCATCCCATGAATGTACAAGTTCATAGAAATTGTCCTGACACTTGTATGACAGCATGCTTGTAAACTATGTGGTGGCCTACTTTTTTTTCCCCTTCAGTTTACACATCTTGGGAACTGTTCTTTTGTCAATCTATGTATATTCATAATGTGATTTCTTTAATCAGATCTTTATAGATGGACCTATAGGTTTTCTCTCAGGGTTACACAATTAAGACACTGTCTCTGTGTATACTCTGAAGACCACTGTCCTAGCAGTTACATCTGAACTGGTTGAGAGGTGATGATGAAATTCACACTTCCATCAGCCCGTGGTGTTCCTCAGAGGCTTTCCCATACAGCATATTACCTTACTTGACTCATTTGTCATGGAACAGTGGCTCCAGAAATGGATTGTTTTCCTCCACTGCATAGGACAAGCACTGCATTTTTACAATGTTACCAAGAAGAGATGTGTTCCTGAATGGTTAGGGGGTGCTGTCTGGCTAGCAGGTGGAAGGCTGGGCATGTTCCTTCCTGTGGGTAGGTCTTCCCAAAATAATAGCACCTTTGTAAGCAGTTGGTATTCTCATGCTAATACTGTCTCATAAGAGGATAAAAGGAAAATTTCATTGTATTTTCATTGTTTTTCATATTTAGTGCCTTTTACCTATTTTTAATCAGACTCTTTTGTTTGATATTTTTCTTTATTCCCTGCCTTGGGGTAATCCCCATGTCATATTAATAAATTATGTCATTTATGATTGTGGGCTTGTTCCTGGTGTTTAGGATGCTGTGGGCTCCCTAGAGATCCTTTTCAGGTTCTTGTTGTCCTGAATGAAGAATTGAACAAGACAAACATAAAAAGTAGTGAGGTTTTATACTGATCATAGGTAAGAAAAGAAGTATGTGCTGCAGAGTGTGGAGCAGGCCACTGAGAAGAGCACAGTAACTACATGGTTAATGGCCACCATCTTTTCTACCCCTATTCTGATGTCAGGAATAGGCTGTCCTATCAGAAGCCTGCTAGAGCTTGTACACTGAAGAATTGAAGATAGCTTTCTCTTACATATTTGTACCAGATGCAGGACCTGGAAACTGTGCTCTGTGCATGTGTCCTGGACTCGAGGATTGGCAGGTCACATCCACTTACCCAGTCAACTAACCAGGCCTTAATCTCCTGCTTCAGGTTGGCTCACCTCAGTTTGTATACAGCATGGAGCAGTTAGCAGTTTTTATGAAACCTTCCTTGGAAGCGTGTAGATTGGGACATTATTTTCTTCAAATTTAAAATTTATTTTCTCTTTAGCTAATTTAGGAACATCAGCTATTTGATTTCTCTGTGTGTATGATTTTAAAACAAAAGAATTTCTTAATATATTATACACTATTTAGAGCTTTTTTGTTCAGGGATAAGATTAAAGTAGAATAGAAGCCTTAGGAATTCAAGAAATACAACCCTGCTAAGCATTACCTACCTCTTCAGTGTTTGGGTGTGTGTGCATGTGTGTGTGCTCATGTGTGCATATGATCATGATATACATAAGGATCATATGTATGTTCAGCATATGATCCTTAATAGAATCAAGCATTTCTTTTTTTTTTTTTTTCTAGATCTAATAGCATGATTAGATGAGTGCACACGCTTAGGGCTTTTGCAATAGTATACATGTTTTTTCCTTTCTATTTTTAATTGTTTCATATCCATTGTATTTGTGCATCAGAAGGGCAACAGCAAGTTCTTGTAAGTTTGGAGGATTACCTCTGAAGGGTCACAGAGCAGAGAAGACACCTGTGTGTTTCATGGTCCCCCTCCCCCTGCCCACCTTTACCCCTAAGGCACCCATCCTGTTTTATCTGCTTCCCTGTTCTTCTGTGGCTCCTTCAGACAAGAAGAGCACTGTACAAACTCTGGGCCAAAAGTCTCGGGCTGTGGGACTCTGCCCAGGCATGTCTGTTTTCCCCAGGTTTTCTGGAGCTGCCCATTCTATCAGTTTATATTTCCCTGCAAAGAAAACCTTGTCTCAACAAGGTGTGGCTGTTCTCAGAGGACACTCCCAGTGTGTATGGTATGCATGCACACGTGCATAAAAGGAATCAAGTGTTCCTCCTAGTCTCTTGTTGAAGAGAAAAAGAAATCAAGTCAAAAGAGTCAACAGACTTTTCCAAATATGCTTTCTGGGACTTGATAATTAAAGTATCTTTGAAAATCTGTAACTTTGTATGTTAGTTGGTGCAGGCTTTCATAACAAAATACTATCAATTAGGTGACCTAACCAGCAAAAATCTATTTCTCAGAGCTTTGGGGCTGCGAAGCTTAAAATCAAAGTGCTGGCCTGATGGTGTCTGGTGAGGCCCCTATTCTTGACTTGCAGATGGCCGCCACCTTTTTACTGTCTTTGCAGAGTGAAAAGAGCAAACTCTCTGGGGACTCCTAAGAAGGATCACTGATCTCAGTGGACCAAAGTGTCACCCTCAGAACCTCATCTAACCTTGACTACCTCCAGAAAGCCCTATTTGAAAATACTGTCACAGTGACAGGAAGATCTCACCATTGGAATGAGGGGCTCATTTTATAACATTTCTCTTGAGTTGGCCTTAGGGAGTTTGCCCTGATACAAGTCACCACTTATTTTTGGTCACTTATTGAACAAAATGGACTAATGCTGTATAAATGAGTGTTTCTCTGTGTTTCACCCCTATGGTATATAATTGTAGTTCAAGCCTTTGAGCTTCCCCAGATTTTACCTTAGGACTAGGCTACAAGATGCCTCAAATCCAGACAGCCTTGGGAGGAATTGATGGGGGAGCTTTAAAAATTAGGCACAGTACCTGGGATACGCTAGGGTTCTGAGCACTGGCAAGTATATTTGTAGCCATCCAAAGCAAATGTAGTGACCACAGGTCCGATGATCTCCCTGAGAGCAGCAGGGAGCAAGACTTCTGGACCCCACTGACTATGGCTGTAACGTACACAGACTGACTTCATGCCAGCATCCCAAAGCTTCCCTTGCTGATTCAGATTTTTAATTCAGTAGAGGCCTACATGTTAAATTAATGTGACACTGTCCTTTCTATTTGATTTATTGATGCATCTTTTGGCAGTGTGCTGCCAAGAAACCACTGACAGCTCTGTGTTGCCATGAAAAATTTTGACAGCTTTAAACATTCTGTGGTACGGGTTAGTACATGACCTTTGGACATAATCCAGAAGAAAATAAATTAAAACCAGATTGAGAAATCGGATTTATAAAATTTAAGGAAATTAAGAGAATGAAGAGAAAAAGAAAGATTAATAAATTCCTTTCTTTATAGGTATTCAAATGAAAAGAAGTTGTTATGGGACAAGATCTCTTGCTTTAGATTAGAATAGTACCTTCTAGCCACTTTGTCCGTGAAGCTCATTTCTCTAAAGAATTTAAATTTAGTCTACATAGTACAATGGGAAGTTTGGTATTCTATAGGACTGGGTTCTAAGTCTTTGGGAAGGTTGTTTGTTCATTAAACAAAAGTGGAAACAATAATGAATAGAACAGACAGGGCCGGGGAGATGGCTCAGTGGAATAAGCGCTTCCCTGGCAAGCGCAAGGGTCTGAGTTCAATCCCCAGTTCTGTCAAAAAAAAAAAAAAAAAAAAAAGAACAGACAGGTACTCCTACTCTCTTGGAAATATTTTTCTTGCTTGTGGAGGGAGACAAGAAGCACATAGTTAGAAATAAAATAGGAAAGTGGTTATACTGGTGCAGGATGAGGTTGTTTCAGATAGTCAGGAAGAAGATTCATTGATAAAATGACATTCGATAGACATTTGAGCAGAAAAAGGGGCTGTGAGAAGCTTCAAGAGACTCAGTGAGCACAAAGAGCTGGTGTAGGTGCCTACTGGGTGTGATCTAGGATCACCAAGGATCCGGCCTAGCTGGAGCAGAGTGTGGGGATGAGGGCAGCGGGGAACAGGGGCCAGCAGCAGTGCAAATTCTGTCAGACCCTCTGGGCCTCTTTTACAACATTGACTTTTACTCTAGGAGCTGGAGGAGTCATTGGAATGCCTTAAGCAGGCATACAATGAAAGGCAAATTCATTCTTTTACTCGAACCAATGAAAACCAACTAAACAAAAACTCTCGTATCATCTTAATTCTGCTGTATACACAATCTATTGGCCAATAGTGAGAAACAACTAACATTTAGCAAGAGTCCTATGATTGCTGTCCTGAGAATAGATGGGAGGGGCCCAATGGCAGCCACAGACCATGTGAAGAGGCTCCTACAAGAATCCTGGTGAGAAGCAATAGTAACTTGAGCAGACAGTGGCATAAATTGATCAGCAGGTTTCTAGGTATTGAAACAGTTGATGATTGGCCAAAAGACTGTGTGTACAATAGAATTAAGATGATACCAGGGTTTTTGTTTAGTTGGTTTTCATTGGTTCAAGTAAAAGAATGGATTTGCCTTTTATTGAAATTAAAAACCACGGGAAAAGCATGTTTGGTGATGTAGACTCAGAAGTCATGTTTTGAATGTGGTAAGTTTTAGATGTCTATTAGACTGCCAAGTAGATGTGTCACGCAGGCAGTTGGGTATGTGAATTATCACTTAGGAAAGAGATCTGCCAGAAGAAGCATAGTTGGGAGTTATTGGTAGATAGATGGCATTTTATGTTATGAAACTAGATGAATTCATGTAGCAAG
Source organism: Octodon degus (assembly GCF_000260255.1). NCBI lineage: Eukaryota > Metazoa > Chordata > Mammalia > Rodentia > Octodontidae > Octodon > Octodon degus. Next base: position 3,914,727 of record NW_004524595.1, on the reverse strand, counting down.
CAAGTATAGATGGAGAAAAGACAGAGTTTGAGTTGTGCAGCTCCAGCATTAGTCAGCCCAGGGCAAAGATCAGTGCGAGTCACAGGGCAGCAAACTTTCTGTATGCTATCCTACTCTGCTAGTGTGATGCACAGAAACCATAGACAAGATATAAACTAATAAATATAATATGGTTCTGTCCAGTAAAACTACAAAAAACAGGCAACAGGTCAGATATGCCCTGAGGACTACAGTTTGTCAACCTTTGATACATTCCAACATTTGTCTTTATTCCAGGACTTTTCCTCCTACTTCTTTCATTTCAGGAGTCCCTCTTGTTTAGATATCCATAGTATGTAATAGAGCGAGGGTATAATTTTAAGCCTTACTGTCAAGTTTGTCTAAACTGGTTTAGCAGAATCATCCTAAACTCCAAGATTTACTTTAAGTTTTATGAAATTTTATTTTTTTAATTCATCCATATGAGGAAAATTACATAAAATTACTGTACATGTGAAAATATATAATCAGCAGAAGTTAGAGACAAATTTGCATCAAGTGAGACATAATTTGCATATAGATAATACTTTTTGATTGTATAAATTGTTAAATAATTTTCCCAAGATAGTTCTTAGGAAAACTGTCTTTAATAATACTCTCTATTGATTTTGTTTTTAAAGGATATTTATACAGCTGGGGGTAGTTTGTATTTGTTTTATGGTCTTTCAGCAAGGGCATAAGTATATGGCATTGAGTTGCCTTTGACCATTTAATTTAATTATCTTTTGATAGGTCTTTTTCTGTGAGTTGGATAGTTTAGGGATGAGACTGATAATATACTTCCAAAGACTTATCAATGATATGTAGAACATCCTTGTTAAATAACGTTACTAGTTATAGATGTTGAATAGTTTCCCAAAGGTAAAATTATTAGAATTTTTATCCTTAGAAAAGAAAAATCATTTACACAGTTTTGTCTGATGTCAGTTTTGAGAAATTAGTCCTTTAATATGTCTCTGACGTAAGTGAGTATATCATTCTTTAGTTCTTGTCTAAATAGTATGTAATTGTCAATTGATAGTTTCTGTCCCATGTACTGAAGCCAAGAGTGATGTTCTCAGTGACTGTGAAGATGAGCTGTACTATCTGTGCTTTCACTTGTGGCCTCATTGCCTTAAGATTTCAAAGGATTCAGCAATATTTGGAATCTTATTCCAAACTTATTCTGAAATTTGGAGAAAGACCACTGTAGGCCTGCTTTGATTTGGATAGAAACCTTTTCTCTCTTCTGCTCAGCTTGTTTTTTTTGTTTTCACCCATAGGTACAAGTTTACTAAAAAAAAAAAAAAAAA
>NW_004524595.1:3906507-3913192 GCF_000260255.1 Octodon degus | reverse complement strand
TTGAACCGCGGTCTCTGTGCTTTGCTTAGCTTAGCTTATTCTAAGTAGGTGCTTTAGACTACTGAGCCATCTCTCCAGCCCAGGATTTCACTTTCTATAAGAGGATTTTTCCATGTCTGTGTGGAAACATTTTCAGGGCACCATGAAAAGTTATTTGAGTGCTCTACATTTTGGTAGTGCTGCTCTCTTGGAGACCTCAAAGTTTTTGCTAAAATGTATCACACCCAGAATCACAGATTCAGTAGTACCATGGTGAAACATCACTAGGGTACCCACCCCATACAGATAGGAAACTGAAGCAGAAATATCCACATTGTGTTTGGGCCACATGCCTTAGTAAATGCTTGTGTTAGGATTGAATTATGGAAGGTCAACACCAGAAAATATTTAGGGCATCTGTAAATAGCTCTAAGTTCCCACTCTTTATACAGAGAATTGGGCTGGTACAGTCTGTTATGGAGCTGTTGCAAAGACTACAAATTCATATGTATACCAACTGTTGTTTGTAGACTAGTGTCTAACATCTGTGTACCATTACTTTAAAAATAAATGTTGACTCTGCTGTGATTAATAAATTGGAACTGTATTTTCAACTGTCACTACATTCAAATTTCTTTCAGTCATTATATTTTCTCATTGCACAGGTTCTTAAATTAAAACTTCTGTCATTTGATTTATCTGATAGGGGTTGTGGTGTATTAAAATGCTCCTGGTGTTTACAAAGCCTGAGAGGTGTAAATCTAGTCGAGACCTCTCACTTTATAGGTTAGGAGACTAAATCTTTGTGCCTTAGGATTGTGAAGCTTGTCAGTAACAAAGTAGTGACATAACTTTTTTTAGATCCAAAGTCATAATTCTTTTTCTACCTTTTTTTTTTCTTTTTAGGTGTATCATATTAGTGACTCCCATTAATCTCAAACCCCCCAGTGAGTTGGAAAATTTACAAAATATACTTCTTCTCTTAATATAAATGAAAGATCATGTAATACGGAGACATGAAGAAAGCAAGCAGTAGCTATGCAATGAAAGCAGCAGCTGTACAGTGCAGCCCACAATGGTGGTACTTAGGTATGCTTTACAGAAGATGGGACATTTTTTAAGCCAACCACCACCTTATCATGGAGCCAATCATTGATTCAGCCAGACAGCATCTTAAACGGGCTTGACAGGTGTTCACTCCGTTATAATTTGTACAAGCTTTATGCACACATATCCCGTCAAACCAGCCACACAGCATTTCATGTTACCTTGGGATAGAAGATACTGCACAGAAATACAAATACATTGATTTGCTTGGGAGCTGAGGGCAGACACCAACATCTGTTAACCAAATGGTGGCACTATACAGTGTGATCCCTGTTTATGTTTGTGTGTGCGCTTCCCTTTCTTATGGTTGTTTTGTTTTGTATTGTTTTGTTTTAAGAAAGGATTTGTTTCTCTTGGAAAGATCTCTTATCAAGGAGTCACAACAAAGTTATTTGCTCACAGCTACACACATAAGAATTTTACATAACATGTATAACTCCTTTCATTCTCTTACACAAATCTGACTGCCAGTCTGTTAAGCAAACAGTTGCATGTGAGCATAGAAGATAAATGTGCACTTATTTAGTTGAATCAGTAATACATTCACTATTGTTTGCCTTATTCTGTAACTGAAATTCATCTCTGGCTTACTGTGACAACTTTAATCAAAGATCCAGAGCTGTTGTGGCAGCAGAACCCAGGACTGCCTTCTGTTGTTCAGTTTTCCTGGTGTGGGTCTTTCCATACCTGTTAGTGTCTTCTGTCTTCTGCTTTCGCTCCCAAGTTTTGGAAAGTAATGCGATAGTGGGTAATGGCTTACATATGTGAACTATTTAATGCTAAGTGAATCATTGGATAAAATGAACACTACCTGGTGGGATGGCTTTAAGTCACATATTTTTTGTAAAGCTTTATCTTGATAATTTTTTTTCTTGCCTTGTGAAATTCACTTCTACTGTCCTGAAACTGTTTTCTGCTGTCCCATGTTTATTGAGACTGAAGAAGAAATAAATAGGAGTATTTAAATTGTGAGGGACTATAATCCTATTTCTCAAGTCTTTGAAGAGGTTTAAAATAACATACAGGCAGGAGTATACAATGGTTGTCAGCTAAAAAGCCACACCCAGCTTAGAGAAGTATTAATATATTAAGTCTCTGTTTCTTATCAGAGCATATTTATGTCAGAATAAAACTCCAGAGATAAATTCATCTGCCCAAAAACACAGCTATACACCTGAACCCCAGGTGGGTGTTTCTATTTGGGTCTGTTTCCAGGTGAAATGATCTCATGTTCTCTCTAACCACAGAATTGTGCAACACTAATACACACCTGTGTTTTGAACTTTGAAATCTGTTGGGCTAATATATCAAGCAATTTTAAATAGCTTCATGGATGATCCAGAATGCATGTCTGCCAGAAACATCACTGGGCATGATTTTTGGAGCTGATTGGGATTCCTGTGATACTAAATTTCAGTTGCTTTGAAAATATTTTCAGTCTTGATTTCCAGTCTTTCCCTTCTTCATTTGTCTGAATGTATATTGGTGTGTGAGTAATCCCCTGCAGAGGGCAATGCTTGGGGTCTCCCCAGTAACTACTAGAGAGGGGGGCAAGCCACCTAGAAAAGAGAGCCAATTGCCTGACTCACTGCCTTTCTTTTATTTCACAAATGCTGGAGGGTGTCCCCCGTTATAGATACATCTTTTCTATAAAGTTATTTTTAAAAAACCTGCTAGCAGAGTTGCTCTTAGGAGTAATATTACTGATTTCTGCCTATAAAAGCTGATGAACCCAAGATAGAAACTATAAAGGCTGGACATAGTATAGGAAAGGGTAAAGAGAAATGGAAGCATTGGAGATAGGCCTCCTTATTGAAAAGGAGAATGCCTCATGCATGCAAATGAGTACAGTGCCTCCATGCATCCAATCCATTCTTCATCTTTTTTCTTTTTTCTTTTGGTACCAGGGATCAAACTCATGACCTTGCTCTTGCCAGGCAGGCACTTATGCCACTGAGCTATCTCCCCAACCCTGTCCAATCCATTCTTTTTTTTTTTAATTTATTTATTTATGTGTGTGTGTGTGTGTGTGTGTGTGTGGCCAGCTCAGCCCACCAGGGGGTGGGGCTGGCTGGCATGTGGTGCTGGGGATTGAACCGCGGTCCTTATGCTTTGTTATGCTTGTTGTAAGTAGGTGCTTTAGACCACTGAGCCATCTCACCAGCCCCCCAATCCATTCTTAATTCCCACCTTATCTTCTATCACATTCTCAAGGCAAAATATCAATGTGATAAGTTTTTTCTAACATTTATTTTTATTTTAAGCAAATTAAAAATTACATAAAAGTAGAATAGTATAGTGAACCTCAGGTACTCGTCACCATACTTCTTTTATCTTTTGGCAGTTTTGTACCTTACTTACTTCTCAGTCCCAATCCCCTCTAATGGACTATTTTGGGGCAAATCCAGAATTATGTTGTAAGAATTTTTGTCTTTATGGGACATTTTAGAGGTTATTACTGTCATACACACAGGAAATAAAAGGAAGACAGAACAGATACTAAAGGACAGAATGGAGAAAAGAAGCAAGGCAAGGCAGATAGAAATAGTAGTGAAGAAGACTGCTAGCCTACCTCAGCAGTCTGTAGCACTCGATACTATGCAGGGGATCACAAAGAAGTCAGCACTTTAAATAGCAGGGGTGTAGGGCTGTGACTGTATGTGTCATTGGCAGCTGTGCTCTGTGAGCCTTGATTACTGATTCTTTTCTCTCAGGAGCAACCTCCTCCCCCAGTCTCTGATGTGCACCTATGCAACCCAGCCTGAATCCTGCCTGAGAGTGGCAAGAGGGAAGACATTGAACTCCTCAAGACCTGTAGAGTGCCCACTAGACCAAGCATGAGGAGGGAGGAGTCATGCCTGGCACATGTGTGTGAATGGGTGAACTCTTACATCTGTAGAGCTCTATAGTAAAGGGCGCCTCAAAGAGCCATGTGTTAAAGAGTTGGTTTCCAGCTTGGAGCTGTTGGGAAGTGGAGCTATTTTAAGTTGTGGAATCTAGTGGAAAGAAGTTAGGTCAATGGAGGGGAGCCCTTGACAAAAATGTTAGGATCTGGTCTCTTTTCCTCCAGTTGCTTTTTGGCTGGATGGCTGTTTGTCTCTCTGTTCCTAATTATGAGATTAGGGCTTCTTCTGCTCCATTCATGTTCCACTATACCTAATGTGCCTTGAGTTTTTTAGTGTAAAACTTACCTATTTATGTTTGTCTGTATATATAAATCTGTCTATATGAAATCTTAAGAACAATCTTAGTATGCTGGCTTCTGGTTTTTAATAACAGAATTCAAGCACATATATGTAGTCATTATCAATTTTGTGTAACAGAACCTTTATAATTATTTATTAAAGATACTTCTCTACTAGTTTGCAATTTAAAAGGACACATCTGTCTTTCCAACTCATGTAGTAGATATGTCTGTATTTCGAGGGGTTGGACCTAAGGGTTACTTGGTATCAGAAATAAAATGCAAGTCTACCATCCATGTTTGTGCTGCTGGGTTCATAAATTCAGTAAATTTTATATTGAGGCATGGGCTGATTTTAAACTAAATGTTCTTAACTGTGTTATAGACACAGCTGTGCCTCCTCGCCTCTTTTTACATATCTGTTACTAATGATTCCTATTTGTGTTGATCAGCTCTCTTATTGCTGGGGAAAAGAGAAATACCCAATACCCACAGGAAAAAAAGGAGAAATTTATTCAGCTCATAGTTTCAGAGGTTCCAGTCCATGGTTGACTGGCTCCAAAGTAAAGATATAGCAGAGGTGCTTAGCAGAAGAATGCTGCTCACCTCATAGTGTTTACAAGCAGAGCAGGAGAACAATGCCAGGGAGCAAGAAGGGCCAGGGACCAGATGCAGTACCAAGGTCATAGCTCTGTGGTCCACCCAAAAGCATTATTCACTAACCCTTGGGCAGCTCACAAGCTGATCAAGTTGATAATCCAGCCTCATTGTCACACCAAGACAATACTGGATAGGATATCCCTAGCACACCCTGTAATCAGTTTGTATGAAACAGCTATCCCATTGCTACGTGATTGTCACAATTATTAATTGATAGCCTCTGTTATCTACAGTTTGTAATATAAATTGGAGATGATTGACATGAACAAGTCAGAAAAGTTGAGTCTTGTGTAAGACAAAAGTGTAAGTTAAAAGCATTGATGAGACCCTAAATATCTTATTTTCAAGTAGGAAGTTTTAATCTCTGAGCTATGTACCATTACATGAGCCCAACTGTAATGTCTGTCTTATCTCTTAGCCCCTGATGCATGCTAGGCTCTAATTTTGAGGAATTTATGACTTTCTCTATTCTACATACACATTCATGTGTGTGGTCATGGTATAATGCCCATCCTTCTAACTGGCTCAATACTTTAAAAACACTTTTGAGGATTCTTCAAACTGTCTTTTTTTCTTTATGATGGATAAATTTGAAATTGATTTGCTGTTGGGGTGGGCCACATTTTAAAACTTATAAACAAGCTGAGTATATGTGTAAGTTATACTGAGAAGTGGATAGGGCGAGAACCCAGTAATGGACCTGAAATCACTGGAAATAATTCTTGGATATCCAAGGGTAGAATTTGGCCTGTGTCTTATAAACAACTGCCTGTATCTTGTAAATAGACTCAATCAGACACCAACAGCTATTTGTCAGAATTACACATACCAAAGACTGAAATGGAAAGTGGACAGGAGCCATTGTTGAAAAAAGCTTTCCCAACAACAGGCCCAGGCCCCCTTTGTGTTCTGCAGTCAGGATATGTAAGGAATGCTCTCCAGTGATTTCTTCCCCAGGAGCTCAGCTACCTAAGGACAAGAAGCAAAGCCACGGAGAGTTCCTTGAAACCCCTTAACACATGGCTGTTATTCAACATAACCAACACATACTTGGTACTTACTTTTTATTTGCTTAATTGTAAGCTAATACTGAATGTAGAATATAGGATTTCGGACAGGGTTTTAACTTTAGAAGTGTTTTTAAAAGGTTTAGCTCCTGTTTGCTTATCAAACAAATAAGTATACATTATTTTTACTCTAAGAGGATTTATAATTTAAGTGGGTGGGTAAGTCATGTGCAAGAAACAAAGAAAACAGCAACATTTATAAAACAAAGTCTTAATGTGTGCACTGCAACTCAAGTAAATGATACTAGGTAGGTATTACAGGGATTGAGAGCAAAACAACAGACATCATGGTCTATGATTTGGGTCTCCAGATCCTGGCACTTGCATGAAAAAGGCTTAATGAATGGAAAATGTTGGTTGAACAGAAAGATAGAAGATTATAGATGCACGGAATGGAAGGACAAGTTTGTACTGTGAAAAAAAGAATTGTTTTATTAAATTACCTCTTTCTATAGCATCAAAAATATGAAGGGACAAATTTGATAAAAGATGTTCAAGACCTGTTACTCTAAATACTACAAAAGAGAAATTTTTTTAAAAATACTAAATACATAGAAAAATCCTGCATTCATGGACCAGAAAGCTCACTGGTTTTTTTCCATAATTTTATTGATAAACAAATAGCAATGAGACAGTTTCAAATCAAATTGGTAGGACAGTTTGAATAATTAACACATTGCATACATTC
>NW_004524595.1:3903480-3906407 GCF_000260255.1 Octodon degus | reverse complement strand
AATAATAATAACTGGCAGTTTCTTATGAAGTTACATAAATATGTACCTGCCATCTGAGCCATGCATTCTAGTCCTAGATGCTTAGTAAAGAGAAATAAGAGCGTACTTCCACACAAAAACTGGCACATGACTAGTCATCATAGTTTTGTTTATAATAACCAAAAGGCAGACAGAAGCCAGATGTCCATCCACAGAGAATGGTTAAACAGTGGCATAGCCATACAGTGAAATTACAGCAGTAAAAATGAATGTACTGCAGCTGACCAGATAGCTCAACAGATTAAAGAGCCTGCTTAGGCATATTCAGGGGCCAGGGCTCAATCCCCTGGGTGCCATGCCGGCCCCACCACTGGAGCATGCTGAGACGGCAATTCAGACTTCGCATGGTGGCACACGCCTGTAATCCCAGTGCTTGGGAGGCTGAAAATAGGAGGATCACTACAAGTCAGTCTGTTTAGTGAGACCCTATGGACTCTGTACTAAATACATTTAAAAAAAAAAAAAAAGAATGTACAGTTGTTATAGTGAGCAAGTCTCAAAATAATCATGCTGAGTGAAGGAAAGTAGACAAGAAAAGAGTATATGCTACATGATTCCACTTATATGAAATTGTAGAGAATGTAGACTAATCTACAGTGACAGAAACCAGACCCATGGTTGCCTGGGGATGGGGTGGTGTAGTTGTGGGAGGGAGACATTACAAAGAGTAAGAGGAAACTTTTGGTGATGCTGGATATGTTCATTATCCTGATTGTGGTTTCTCGGATATAAACACATGTCAAAAGTCATTAAAGTTGTACATTTTTTTAAAAATGTGCAGTGTATTGTACATCAGTTATTTCTCAAAGCTACAAGAAGAAAAGAAAGAAAATTTGATTGTCCAAATTTTCGTTTGCATGATGACAAATCAAAGAGCTCTTTCTACCATGAGCTTAGTGTCCTGTTGGTGTTGGGAAGTGACTGTACATTAAACCAAGTAAAAAAGTTAAGTCATGATCTGTGGATCTTTGTGAATGTAACTGGTTTGTGGCTCTGTTTTTTTTTTTTTTTTTTTTTTAGCTAAGTTTGGCTTTGTATGAAGAAAAACCATTCTTGAATAATAGTTCTGTTTATGGTACCTATGGAGAATAAATTTGGTACATTATAATTTATTGGAGGTAGTAGCGGATACTTCTTGCTCCCCAGGTGGTAGGCAAGGTACTGGATTTATACACTGCCAGAGGAGCTCAGCTCAGTGCTCTCCAAGGCAATTAAAGGCCTACTTGAGGGCTTAGTTCTGTGAACATGTTACCTTGGCAAATCACAAGGCCCTGAACCTCAGGTTCCTCATGTGTAAAACGAGAGCAAAAACAATTGCTTTCTGTATGCCTCCCTGACTTGATGCAGGCATCACCTACCCATTCTTTTAAAGCTCTAAAGTAGCCTAAAAATACAAGGAGCTATTGTTATTTCTGTTTTGGCCTGCTCAGGAGCTCAGGGTCTCCTTACCCATTGCTCAAGAAAACCAAAGGTGCATAATCTTTGTAACTTACAAGAAGGAAAATGAGACTATGTCCTGATAAATGGTTATAAATCAGATGTCAGTAAAACTTAGAACACTAGTACTACAAATTAGCACCATCAAAGCAGTTGCCCTCAAAACTTCCTCAAAGTACTTTCCTTCCTTCCACCTCCCTCGTTTTCTCTTCTCTCCTTTGCATCCTCATTTCGCTTCATTCGTTTAGTCAACACGTCTTGTTGATCACTTGCCAGGTATCAAGTCCTTTAAGACAAGAAATAAAACAAGGCAGAAGACATGAGTCATTGCCTCTGAGGAGCTGAATTCCAGTGGGGTTGCTCTAAGAGGAACATAGGAGGGGCTCTGAAGCACTGAATGGACTCCTGACCCAGATTTGGGGAGTCAGGGAAGGAGACCTAAGGAATAAATAAGGGTTGGCCACACAAAGAACAGAAATGTGTCCCAGAGAGAGGGAAGAGCATTTGTAAAGACACAGAGGAGAGGGGGTAATGTGGCTACAGAGTGGAAAGTAAGGCAGGTAGGCCTTTGAGAGAAGAGTAGGGTACTTGGTAGGGTCAGATGTACCCTAGTCTTGACTTCTAAGTCAAGGGGAGGTAGCAGGAAGCCAGATGGAAGTTTAACCAGAAAGTTGACAGGTTCAGCTTGCTGATTCACTGACTGTGATAGGGCTTCCTGTTCACAGGAAGTTCCAGAATCCTTGTGAAACTCTCTTGGTGGTCCTCGGATTTAAAAAGTTGCTGATCTCTTTTGAGGAGAGATTTTCTTGGATAGAATTTAGTTTATAGTGACCAAACTGACTTTGTTTACATTGTTTTCTGCCAAGAAAACTGAAACCTTTCTGAATAAACAGTAACTATTCCTTGTACTGGTTAGGGAAACCATACTTTTCAGTGTTTCCTGTAGTTTGTTGTATGGTTCCAACATATGGAATTTTATACCAGAGAGAAAATTGGGCTCTAGCAGAAAAGACTAAAGGGATTTTTTTTTTTAAATGTATTTAGCACAGGGTCTACAGGGTCTCATTATGTAGATCAGACTCATAGTGATTCTCCTGTTTTCAGCCTCCTAAGTGCTGGTATTATAGGCACGCGCCACCACACCCAGCCTCAATCACTGTCTCAGCGTGACTCAGGGGTGGGGCCAACATGTTATGCCAGGGATCCAACCCCAGCTGCTGAACTCTGCCTAAGCAGGTGCTTTAGTCCGCTGAGCTATCTGGCTGGCCCTAAGACCATAAGGATTTGAATAAAGGCAAAACTCAGCCTTGAGGTCAAAAGCAATGAGTTATTTGGTTGCATTGAGACTGTATTTCATAGGCTGATCCTCAAATGATTCTCCTGCCTTAGTATCTCAAGTAGCTGAGGGGCCAGGGAGATGGCTTAGTAGAATAAGCGCTTCCCTGGCAAGC
>NW_004524595.1:3902074-3903380 GCF_000260255.1 Octodon degus | reverse complement strand
ATTATTTGAATATTATAGGTGTGTTAACTCAGCAAAATAATCTAAAAGAGTTCAGTAGTCCATAATAGTATTGGGTATTCCACTTGACTGGCAATGTCAGAAATTGTTGACCTGAGTCCCCTACAGCTCAACATAATAGCATGGCTTTACTTCTTATATTTCGTTTTTATACTTTTCTGCTGGATGGTTAAGCTCACTGTTAAGACATCAGTTCTTCCCAAATTGATCATTGATCTAAAAAAGAATACAGTCAGTCAAATATCTCTGAATACTTTTTCAAGACAATCTGTAAGTTCTTGTAAGATTGTATGTATATATAAATGCTAAGGACCCAGGATAGCTTTAATAGCTTCATCTTTACAAAGATGAAGAAAGGCTTTACATTACTTGATTTTAAAACTTGGTATAAAACTATAATACTCAAGGCAGTGTGTAAAAAAAGTAGATAAGAAAAAAGTAGATAAGTAAAGCAGAATAATGAATCCAGATATCGCCCTACATGTGTATTTGTACAACTGTTTTCCAAAGATGCCAAGGTAATTAAATTTAGAAAAAATAATAAATTCAACAAATGATGCTAGAATAGTTATAACTGAAAAGTTGAGTCTTGGTTCTTTCCCTGTACCAACATTAGTTCAGAATGGATTTGCAAAGCCTAAACATAACAGCTAAAACTGGAGAACAGTGTCTTACTCTACCAAAGTGTTATAACAAAGTACAGTAGACTGGGTCTCATATGAACAACAGAAAGTTATTCCCCACAATTCTGGAGGCAAGTCCAAGATCAAGGCCAAGGCAGTGGCAGATTGAGTGTCTGATGAGGGCCTTGCTTCCTCCATAGATGAATGTCCTCTCATTGTAACCTCACATGCGGAAGGGATGAGCTGGCTCTCAGTGGTCTTTTGTAAAAAAAAGCTGCAATCTCATGAGAGCAGAACCTTCAGTGATCTAACCGCCTTCCAGAAGTCCAACTTTAGAATACATTACCTAGGGATTTAGGCTCTTAACCTATGTGTCTAGACATAAACAATTGAGATTATAACAAACATTTAGAAGAAAACATCGGGGAGACCCAGTCCTAGCCCAGGTCCGGTGAGTGTGTGGAGAGCTTCCTGCTACCCTGCGCCGGCAGGACCAGTCCCAGCCCAGGCGCAGCATGGGCTGGACCCTCTCCCACCCACTCGGGCCACCCCCAACCACTCCGCTGTACCTCCCCACCCCTCCCGCCGAGTAGGAATTTCTGCCGAGTTCCAGGAACCCCAAGACCCAGTCCTAGCCCAGGTCCGCAGCAGGAAGGAGCTGAGCA
>NW_004524595.1:3890814-3895354 GCF_000260255.1 Octodon degus | reverse complement strand
AAAAAAAAAAAAAAAAAAAAAAAAAAAAAGTTCTGAGTAGCTGGAACTACCATTACATAATACTTTGCAATGGACTCTTGTTTTTATTTTATTGAGGTGTTGAATATGAATGCAGAACCTTACACTTGCTAGAGAAGCACTCTATCACTGTTATATCCTAAGCCCCATGTTTTTCCCTTAACAGTAGGTAATTCATTTGTTACCTTTTTTTCACCAAGTGCAACATTGGCATTTAAAAAAAATAGCCTTCAAAAAGGTATATTAACTTTTGCAGGCCATGAGAATATCACCAAGAATGTGTCTGTAGTTTGTGCTTGTATTGGTCTTCCCTTTAGGTATCTTTTTTAGCTTAAAAAGTTTTTGGACAGGGTCTCCTAGTTTTCAGGATTCTTTGGTCTTATGTAGATAATAATAATATAAAATCTTTACAGAATTTCCCTAATTGTTAAGGTAGTTTATTGTTCATTTACTTTGACATTCAAATTTCTGCCTGAGAAAACATTATTATGTGTGAAAAATCTAAGAGACAAAGGCTATGAGCTGTAGAGAAAACAGCTGTCATCCTGGGGCGTGGGGCAGGGTGTCTATGAAGAGGGTCAGGGTCTCTAGGTGCACCAGAGAACTGTTAAACAAAACAGTAGTGTCTATTCTGACATGTGTATGTGTACATGTTGTACACACATATCATTAGAGTTCACACAAGTGGCCTGTCAGTATAAAAGTAGCTGTCATTGGACACAGGTTCAGTAAGCACATTTGACACAGTCCATCAGTGAAATGAGGATCCCATGTTGATATAGCACCACTTTTCCATAAAGTAGAAAAAAAATCAAGTTTGCCTAACAGGAAGTCACTTTGGACAAGTTCATTGTACACCTAAAGTATTAGTTTAAACAAAGACGATAAAGCATGCTTGCTGCACCTCTGTTGAGTGTCGCTAGTATCTCGCAGGTTAGGCAGTGGTGCCTTGTGAGCTGATAGACTTTATTAGCCAGCATCCATTTCCTCAGTGGTGAGCATTTTTTCTTTCTCACATAGTGCATAATAAATCTAATTAAGGCTTTCACAGAAAAGGTTTCTGTGTGCTTGTTTTGGTTTTGATTAAGCCTGGTATTTGGAACCAGGGGTTGTGCCATAAGCTTGTCACTTGACTGCTTCTTTCATCTTAGTTTCATCATCTTTCGATTTATACACTGGTTTACCAATGAAAATGTGCATTGTAGGAGTGTAGAACATTGTTTTATATTTCTGAGAAACATGCCTATGTGGAGCAAAAAGACTCTGAGAGTCATGTTGATGCCTACTTTGTAGCACAGCTTCAGTGCCCACTGATAAGCATCCTTTTTCAATGTATTTAGTCTCTCTGAACTTACTCCTTTATCTACATTATGTAGCTAATAATACTTATTAAGTTGATGGTGAAGTAAAAGAAATAGCACACAGGCAATCACAAAGCAAAGGACTCTGCGTTGTGTTTGGAAATGTTAGTTTTTCTCCCTTTTATAAGTACCAAAAACACTTACTGAAAATTGGTATGGTACAATAATTTATAGCGTTTTCTCTTTTTACAGTTATCTAGAAGTGCCACCCCTAACCTTGATAGGACGGGAAATAAGTTTGAAGAGATTAAAAAGACAGCTAGAGAATTACGTCCCCCCTACTCACAGCAGAGAGTGCCGGTAGCCAAGCCCCACCCTTGTAAGGATCTACTAGGAAGGAACTGGTACTGCAGAAGGAGTCAGCAGGGAAATATGCTTACCTTGACCTTGGTGTTGAGGAGAAGGAAACAAAAGTTATCTCCCCAAAACTTACAAGCACAGAGCAGCTGTCAAACAAGTTTGCACCCTGCATTTACGCCCTTGGATTGGTTTGAAAACCTTCAAGCAAATAATTTTCTTTAACAGTTTTAAAATGTTGGTAGAGGTGTTTTCAGTTCCATATCCAAGTAGTTGACTGTTTCTTCCTCTTCTTGCCTTTAGCTCCAGTAATGAAATATCAGGAAAGCCTGAGGCCAGGTCTCTGGCCTTTTAGGTTTCAAAGTTTATACTTGGTTGAAATATTTTACTAATAATCAATCTTGCTTCAGCCCTGAAGGTGAGCAGAGACCCACTCTGATATAAAATATCTTTGATCATTACCTATGGGATATAAGTGGGAGAAGAAAAGAGAGCCTTTAAATGCTCTATCTGTATTCAAAATCAATTTCAATTATAACGCCACCACTACCACTCCCCCCAAACACAGAAAACCTAGTTAGACCTATTGTAGACTCTAAGGAGGGAGTCAAGAGGGTGTGTCAATTTTAGTAGTAGAACCGAGAGGGGAATATGCTGCCCAGGACAGCACAACACCTTGAGCAGCTAGTGGAGGAAAAAGTAGACAGATATCCTTAGGGGTCCCCAGTAAGCCATCCTGTCTACCACCCTAGGAATGTGGGTTCATGAGTGCTGTTTACATAAGATTATTAAAATGTAGAATTCGGGGTTCACTGGCTTGACTTTGTATATTTATTCCATGATTCTGTCCCATGGTACTTTTAAGTGTCTTGTTCTCATACTTTTTGGATATGTTTTTAGAATACAATGGGGCCTTTGCTGAATCAGCACTGAAGACAAACAATTGATTTTGGAAGCGTTGTGACAGTTGGTAGAATCCCAGAAGCAAAGTAGTGTGTGTTACATTACATGCTGAGTTGACTTGGCTGACACACATCTTTTGCTCTTTTGTTGTATGCTTGTAGCAAGTTACATATTTTATGCGCATGTTCTTGGCTAGGTAGATGCCACCTAGCTCTTCTGTTCCCAGCTGGTATTTGCTATTCAGGGAGCTATAAGGTTTCTGATAGGTGTTGTCTTTGTTCCTAAATTTTATAAATTTACAAATAACTTTGTTCATTTCTGTATACCCAACCCCAAATCTGTACTTGGCAAGTAGTAAGTACTTAGTAAATTTTTTAAACAAATTATTGTTTTGTGTAGACTACAGTCAGGGCCCAGAAGATGTAACTGAGACTCAGGTTAGGTTAAGGAGATAGTCACTGGGATCATGAGCTGAGTTGGAAGGAGAGTTCAAGAGTTATGTTATCCCTCTAGTCATTAGTAAAACAAGTGAGGAAGAGATAACTGACTTGTGTGCTGACCGGGCTCAGCAGATTGGGTAATAGGAAGGCATTGGGCAATAGGAGGAAGGCTAAAAAGCCTGCAGACTGATTTTCTCCCCCGGCCAAAATTTTGAAGCCATTGTTAGTAGGTATGGAACCAAATATCTAAAGAACCAGAAGACCTAAAGAAATATTGCTTGTCTAGGGTTGGCACTAAGGCAAAGTATGAGTGGAGACAGGCAGTTCCTAACACACTGCTGTTTTGTAAGATACATATTAGGAAGGCCATATTCATTCTGTATGTTAACCACAGTAAACTGCTGATCACAGCTAACACTTGTATCTCTCCTTCTAAATGTGTGAAATGTGCCTCTTAGGGAAATGCAACATTTTTATTCTTGTTTACCTTATTTGTAGTTGACTTAAGATTGACTTTCCAAAATGACCCTTCCCATGTTCTCAGCTATTGGCAGTGAACAACTCTGGGAGACAAAGACAGGACAAGACTTTGGATCTGGTCATTAAATTACTTTTGTTTAATTAGTCATTGCTGAGGGTCCAGTACTGGCTGTTCATAGATCATCATCACCATTTCATCTCACTAAGTTACCTTTTTGTTGAATGTCCCTTTGTACCCTCTGCTAATTGAAGGCTAAGAAAGCTACTTTGTGAGGGAAGTGAATGAAATATGTTATCTGCACATACCCTCTTCTTCACTCCTGTTAAAGCAGTATATCATTTCAGAGGGGAGGAGAGACCAGCAGCTGTCCATCTGCAACCACAATGTACATCAACACAATTAACCAGAAGGACAAAGTGCAGATTACTAGCCAGCCTGCAAGTTTGCCTGAGCAATTAGCCTCATCACCTATAAATAATAGTTTAAATAACTTCCTGTTCTTGCTTACTTGACTGATGGCAGCCAGTCAGATTCAAACAATAGATAGCATGGTTGACCTTTCCAAAAATAGACTTAATATTTCAATGTTGATTTTTTAGAGTTATCTAAAACTGTAGGCTATTTACAGGTTTACCAGGGTGTGTGTGTGTGTGTGTGTGTGTGTGTGTGTGTGTGTGTATTTTAATGTTTTAATGGGGGAGAGAGCAGTACATTTCTTTAACAACCAAGGAGTTATGTCCTGTGTTTCATTCAAAAATAATATGCTATTGTTTTGTAACAAAGTGTGTTTTAAAAATAAAGGATTTAACCATAAGGAAAGAAATCCTTTTATACAACATGGTAGCAGAAATAACAGTTTCCAGTTTTTGAAGATTAATATGAATTTCATAGTCTTTAGTCCCAATGTCAAATAACAATTACACAAAAATACAAGTCTCCTCAGCATTTATTTGTAGTCTTATACACACATTTATAAATATAAATATATATTATCTTTTGGGGGCTGGGGAGATGGCTCAGTAGAATAAGCACTTCCCTGT
>NW_004524595.1:3886799-3890602 GCF_000260255.1 Octodon degus | reverse complement strand
ACATGGAGCTTCCACTGGGGTACCAAATAAGTTAGGCCAAACACTTAAAATTTGGTTCTTTCAAGAATTTCATCTTTATAGCCTTAAGTAACCCTCCATAGCTTCTTGCTAGAGATTTTTTTTTAAGTCTTTTTGAGACAGGATTTCACTATGCAGTTCAGGCTGGCCTTGAACTTGCAGTGATCCTCCTGCCTCAGCCTCCTGAGTGCCACAACTGGCATTGCCAGAGATCTTAAGTCTTGAAACTGACAAAGATACTGGCAAGGAAGTGCAGCACATCAGCAGGAATGGGTTACAACATGAAGATAAAGGCTCTGGCAAGACACAAATAATTAATAGAAGACAGGCCACAAAATGGAGATGAATCCCTGAATGGTGAAAGATCACTGCAGTCTCAGGAGACACAGGTGTTCCTCCATTTGGGGGGTCATGTGGGATTAGCTGCCAGGACCAGTTGGCAGGGGAAGCTTTGAGGCCAGCAGATCAGGGGCATCCTTTGCCAGAGGAAGTTAAACATGTTTAGAACTAGAAAGACTGTGAGGTCCCAGAACAATTTTTGGATATAATTCACACCTCCACTCTGTTGAGGAGTGCAAGGCTAGCTAGAAAAGCTCTACATCCACTGAAATTGATTATGGCAGTGCCCCTGTGTGAATTTTGTCCCTGAATTTGACTTGTATCTTTTTCCACCCCACAGCAAGAATACATTCTTATTAATGAATCATTATAGGATACATCCTGTTTTGTGTCAAAGTTCATAGTGTGTCAAAATATAACAGGTATTTAAAACACTAAGAGTTAAAATGAAGTATCACCATGATTGAGGATGACAGGTTGCACTTTGAGCTTCGTAACAAATTCACTGTAACTTACTTTGTTTTAAGTCCATGAATATGGTCTGTGAAGGCTGCCTTATATTTTAGGACTGGAATTTCTCATTTCAAAATTTACTAGTTAGCTCCATAAGAAAAGGGCTGACTTGTAAAGGCAGATGAGAAATACTTTTGATCTTCTTTGGCAGTTGAAAAACTCAAGGCACATCACCATAATCCCGTAGTCTTTTTTTTTTTTTTTTTATTCCATTTATCAGTAACATCAATCAGGAATTTTAGGAAGAACTTCATGAATAAATATCAAGTCATTTGTGAGAATGAGTTTTTTGTTTTTTAGCAATTTTTAGTCTCTGGAAACTTAGGGTTAGTGTGTTGAATTTGTTGTATTGGTTAGTTGATGCCATATCATCCTCATTACTGACCTGTGCAAGACTTCGCTTTTGCTTTTTATTTTTTTGTTCTTACCTCTCCACCCCTTCTATATTCTATCCCCATTAATACAGTTCTTGCTTACTTTTAGGCCCTTAAAAATACAGGATGATGTTGGGAGTTGACATAAGACATGGTTTTTCTTATGTGGATGGTACTCTAAGGTTCTCATTCTGTTTTTTGCATACACTTGGCTTTATGCCTTAAGATCTTTCCTTTTGCACTGAGGTTATTGAGCCTGATAGCCAGTGGGGTTCCACCACCAGCATCTTTGCCATTTTTCTTTTAATTCTCCTGGTACTGAACAGTGTCTTAGCCTGCTGTGGTGGACATCTTCACAGTTCTGAAAGATTTTCTTCCAGAAAGGCTGTGCCAGTTTCTGAGCTCCCTGCCAGTAGTGCTTGAGGTTGCTCATTTTTCCATGTCATTGTCAATACTTTTTATTATTTAAATTGATTTTTTTTTTTGCCAGTCTTTATGGCATCTTGCTCAAATTGTATTTCTCTGATTTGCTGGTAGTCTAGTCATCAGTTTATGTGCTTTTACCCATTTAGGTTCCCCCTTTTTAGAATTGCTATTTGTATGGGGGTCTTTTAAAACCCATTTTCATGTTTGTCTCTCATCCTGCTTATTTCCCGCATTCCTTATGTATTCTTATACAACTCTTTATTTTCACTATTATTTCCTCCCTATAAATGACCTATGTAATAAGTGACATATGTATTCATTTTGTCTGTACTGTCGATCTTTGAGCAGAAATCATTATTTTCCCTACTTAAATTTTGTAGCTCTCTGGAAAAAAAACATAATTTTGTATTTGCATTCGTCAGAGGCTGACAGGGGAAGCCAGGAAAATAGCAAGTATAGGCCAAGACTGAATTCTAGAACCAACCTGATCTCTGAGACAAAAAGAGTGTCAAGTATATTTCCTAGTAGTTTACAGGGCATACATGAGCACAGGGGGCTTAACAGTTACCCACAGTCTGTACAGGACTCGGGTCTTGCAGGGTCATTGTACTGACTCTTTGGAATACCTTTTCTCATCATACTTGACAGAGTCACTTTAAATGCTCAGATAAGTATACAAAGATCAATCACTAAATCCTAACTCAATCTGAATTTTTATCCAGTGGGAAATTTTTGAAAGTAAATATATTGTGTTACCATGCAGCAGTATTATTGGCTGTATTTTGTACTTTTAGCAAGCCTTTACTGAGTACTTCGTATGGATCATGTTTGTTCTGAGAGCTGCACATTTATGATCTCATTCACTCAGTCAGATGAAGATGGTATGGCATAACTAAGACTTTGAATTTACCAAATCTGGTATCTTGTTCTGCTATTCTAAGCACACAGAAAACAGTACCTCGCGTTCCCCTGTAGTTGGCCTGGACTGTGCTTGAAATCACCAGTGATACATGAGTAGTTGACAGTGTCACTTTCAAGTTGGGTTAGTAAAAGTTTCCTTTTTTCTCTCTTTTCATTTTTCCTTTTTTTAAGCCAAATTCTATAGTCTTTTTTTCTCCAGCCAGCCTGGCCCATTGAGTCATTGCCAGGATGATTGCCCAGGACAGTCACTTAGGCACATAAGCACTGTCCTTTGAACTTGTGTGAAGATGCTGATATGAGCAGGTGAGGGTAATTTGTTATAGCAGCACTGCCTAACCTATCCTAATCAGTATAGCAGGTACTCCAATTATCCTTGCTTTGCAAATGAAGGATTTACTTGCCCAGGTTTCTCCAAATGTAAGTCTGATATTGGAGCCCACTATATTAGCTTCAGCATAGTTCTTCCTGCTAAGTTAATTAGCTGGGTTGGGTCCCAACTATTTTTGTAGAATATGTAGTGAAGTTAAACAGCTTAGCTTGCTTCAATTAAATAAACATTACCCATCAATGATGCTTATGTGATGTGTATATAACATATATAGCATCAGTAATAAATAGAAACTTACTTGTCCTAAAGGATGCTAGAATAATTTAGCTAGTTCTAGAAGGATAAATTGCTTTATCCATACTGCATCTTTTAGAATATTAAAACTTCCATTGTTTTCCTTTCATATTGAACAATTTGTTCAGGTTATTTTGTAGAAAAATAAGTCAGAAAAACTTTCCTGTGGGATAGACACTGAGGGAAGGATGCAAAGTGGAAGGCAGGATGGCATGCACTGAGCAAAGGCCCTCATCGTTGTCTGCGGGGCACCTTCCATGTGGCACCTTCTTCTGGTTGTGAAGAAATGTATTTGAACAGTGCAGACCCAAGTCTAAGACCTCATAGAGCTTATATTGTAGAAAAAGGGAAGGGATGGGGCAAGTATGGGCAAGGATTTTAGCTTAAAGCCCAAGGTAGAGGAATTTTGAATGGCACCTTGTGTAATTAAGTAGGAAGCACACAGCCAAGACAGGATGATGTACCTAGAGCTACGGAGAATGAGTCTCCAGTACATAAGGGAATTCAGGAGTGTTAGAATGACTAGCAATAGGACTAACATTACTTTTCTTTCTTTCTTTCTTTCTTTCTTTTTTTTTTTTTTTTTTTTT
>NW_004524595.1:3865854-3886684 GCF_000260255.1 Octodon degus | reverse complement strand
AGCCACCATGTCCAGTCTCAATTGCTGTCTCAGCACGCCCTTGGGGTGGGGCCGGCACGACAAGCCTAAGGATCAAAGCCCGGCCCCTGCACCTGCTTGCAGGCACTTTAATACACTGAGCTATTTGGCCAGCCCCTAGCATTACTTTTCTGAGCCCTGATTTTTCTTTTAATTTCTTGATGGAAATAATGATGACATTAGTGGTGACGCTGACTGATGAGGTAAGGAGCAGCAGTGCTCTGCTTACTGAGGTGCTCTTCTTACCAAGCCATGAGTCCTCTGGCACAGGGAAAGAGTATATTCATCATTAGGTGACACCCTTTTATAATTTGCATAATGATCAGTTCTTTGCTTGTAGCAGCCCCCACTAAGCAGCAGTGCTTGGCTCTTACTCCAGGCTTACCTACCTACAAACTCTGTGCATCTTGCTACTGTTCATGACCTTTGTAGTGCTGCTACAACGATTTCCATTAGCGCTACTATTGGGGATGGGGAAGAGTAGCACTGACATTCAACAGATGCCTGAATCATGCCAACCCACGTATTCAGTGATTCACATGCATGATGTTTTGTAATCGTCACAATCTCCCCACAAGCTTGGCATTGTGACTGCTAAGTGGCACGATAAAGATAGTAGCATCTTTCAGACTCAGATCTGAGGATTTAACCACTATATAGTATGTACTTGAAGGGTGAAATAATTAAGAAAATAAAACTATTATACTATTAAAAGTCAAATAAAATGAAAACAAAAGGGCTGGTGAGATAGCTCAGCAGACTCAGCACCTGCTTAGGCAAGTGCCGAGACTGGGGTTCAGTCCCCTTCTGGACACCACATTCTGCGCTGGCCCAACCCCCGGGCATGCTGAGCCAGCAAGGCCACCAAAACCCGGTGTGGTGTTATGCTGTAATCCCAGCACTGGGGAGGCTGAAAACAGGAGGATCACTACAAGTCCGAGTTGCATAGTGAGACCCTGTACCAAATACATAAAAAATAAAAAAGCAACAACAAATATTTAAAGCACCAACCTGAGTGAGAACATTAGCCTGGCACCTTGTCATAAGTGTTTCTGAGTGTCTAGCTTGGTATTTGCATGTAAGCACTATGAATCATTGAGGGGGAAAAAAAAATAAGGTTACCCCTGAGACATTGTTAAAAGCTGAAAATTTTTGTGAAATTTCTGGTGGTTATTTCTGTACATTCTCAAGGGATTTCACATGTGATGGGAGAAGGTGTTAACCAGTCTAATTTCATGTCTTTTTCTTAAGGACAAATATGTCTAGTTCGCTGCTAATTACTTTTATGTTTCTGTGGGATTTAGGTCCCTGGTTTTCTTGGTTTTTATTTTTATTTCATTCATTTGTTCCACAAATGAAACAGACAACCTTTCATCAAGAATTGGGAGGTAGGTGCAGAGACCTGGGTTCCATCCCCCTTGCTGTGCTGGCCTCACCCCCAGGGTACACTGAAACAGTGACTGAGATTGGGTGTGGTGGCGAGCACCTGTAATCCCAGTGCTTGGGAAACTGAAAACAGTAGGATCACTAGGAGTCCAGTCTGTGTAGTGAGACCCTGTAGACCCCATGCTAAAAATACATTTAAAAAAAGAATGGAGGGGCAAAGGTTATGGGGGATGCATATATAAGAAACAGATGAGTCACTGCAGCAGGCCCACTGAATGCTCATGAGTCAAGGAATGACCTCTTCTTTCTGCTCACCAGAGTTGGTGCAGTCAGAAGAGACCCTGGGGGAACTGAGGGATCCCAGCTTAAGTTGTTGTGTTTATACCAGACCATTTAGTTTAAGAAACACTTCCTTACTGGATGTTGCTATAAAAGGGAAAAAAGCAGCTCATTGTTGAGTTTAGTTTATAGTCACTGTAGGCAGAAGTTTTGAGACTTTTAAAAGTTAACCAGAAGTTTCTAAGTTCACTTTACATGACTTAGAGCCCATCCTGGTGACACTGCTCACTTGCCCAGTCTTGCTGAGATCTAGAAGGTCCTCCTGAGGCACTGCCATCTGCATAGCTTCTTCCCTGTTGTACAGTTTGCAGTTTCTATTTATTTTTCTTTTATTCTCTTGCATACCTGCTGGAGTGCTCATTGTTTCTCACAAGCAGTTCTTACATAGGATTTTGCAGCCTCCCCAGTGGGGCCCTAAGTTGGCAAGTGAGGGGACAAGTTAGTGACTTCTAACATGTCTGGCCGCAGCAGCTCCAGCAGCAGGCTTCACCCTTTCTCCTCTCTTTTGTGCCTTTACTCTCAGGAAATTGGAAACATAGACAGGTGTTTCTGCTTATAACTCAACCTCTTATACTCAAGACAATCTTCTAAAGTGTGTTTACCACAAAAACAAAAAACAAAGGACCAGGGAGATAGTTCAGTGGAGTAAGTTCTTGCCTGGCAAGCGCATGGTCCTGAATTCGATCCCTGGTAATATATGTATATAAATATAAATATTATATATATATATATATATATATATATATATATATATTAAAGTGTGTTTACCTAAGTTACTTAAAATGTATGGTGAGGCTGCATTAGCTCTGGATCCCTAGCAATTTACTTACAGTAGTAAGTGTCAGTGTTCTTAGCCAGCTCAGTTGTGGGCAGTGGCTCACTCTCCATTCCCTCTGATCCTTTCCTGGAGAAACATGGGCAAGCAGGGTGTATATGTCCACAGCCAGAAGTCAACAGCTCTTTCAGTCTCCTGATTCTGCCTTCAACTGGGGATGTTATTGAGGTGCTGATTACATTGTTTATTTCTGAAGTAACATTTTCTGTAGCAGCTGCATTGGGTGGTGAAGGATATGATTACCTATTAGCAATCTGCAAGATTGGCATCCCACAAATTAGAGGTGGAACTTTGCCAGTAATAGAGACTTTGGACTTTAGCCTGATCTTCAGATTCCTGCTGGAAGGTGTGGCCTGAGGAGAAAGGGTTACCTTGATAAGGAGTCGTAAATAAATTTTAAGTTTCTAGATACTGGATTAGAAGCATTGCCAACTGAAAAAGAGGAGGAAAGCCCTGCCAGATGAGTAGAACATGGTGTATATGCTGTAGTTGCACAGTTGCTGTTACACGTGACTCACTCATTCAGCATATAGTCACTGACACCTAGCACCCCAGAGTCAGAGACCTATCTGGCCACCAAGGACTCTCTCTGTTCCTAAGGGCTCTTCTAAGACCACTTGTTTTTTTCTTAGACATTTGGCCTACAATTAGGGTTTCCTGCCAACTGAAAGTAGTGATTTTGTTGACCAGGCTGCATGATCCAACCCTAGGGGTTGAAATCTAGATGTGTTTTATGTGGGGCAGAGCTTCTAATATGACTTTTCCTTTTAATAAAATACTCTCAAACTTTAAAGGCTAGATATTATATTTTAAAGTAATTGAGAGAGAAAGAAACCTAAAGGAAAACAAAGGTTTCATTATAATGTAGGCCTTTACTGTTCTAGCTGTTAACCTATGGGTTTTTTTCTACAATGTCTAAAAGAGGAATTCTCTATGTTATGGTCTCTCTCTCCCTTGCAAAAATGTAGGAATCCCTGATCTTAGAGGCTTAGAGTCACTGTGGCTTCCCATAAGTCTTTCCACGTCTTCAGTGCTTAGTCTCTTGAAGAATGGGCTCCAAGGATTGTAGGTGGGGTGCCTTCTTCCCCGGTCCTCTTCCCTGCTTTCCTACCTTTTGTTGTTTTATGTGCCGGGATGAAACCAGTTCCTATACCTAGAAATTAAATGAACCAGAAAAACAGGGGTCTGTCCTTGAACTGCTCACAGTCTAAGGAGGGAAGACAACATGGGAAATAGAAAGTTTCCGCTCAGTTGAATTAAAAGCCTTTGCTTCAGTTAGAAACACAGAACACTAGAAGAGTTGGAGAGAGTGCTAGAAACTTTGCTGTAAGGCAAGGAAGGAGGGGGGTTCTCACCAAGGTGTGAGGCTGGCTGAGGTATGATAATGGTTGACCTAGGAATTAAAGAAGACCTTGGATGGGGAAGGGGACTTGATGGCAGGACAAAGGATTTCACCTTCACAACTCAGTTAAAGGGAAAGACATCAAAGACAAAGAAATAATTTTTCTTTCTCTCAGAAGAGTTATAAAATGCAAGAGAAAGGAAATACCAGGGCAAGCAAGCACTCTTCTCACAGAACCAGTAGAAGCTTGTGGATTTGGTATTCAGGGAGACAAAAGTATAGTAGTAACACTTAGTCGTGAAACTGTTTGGGTCAGTTTCCTTAGGCACAAATCTCTAAAAGTATAGGGGGAAAAGTGCTTCCTCAGAACACATTTATTGAAATAATTGTATTTCTTCAAAAAAGGATATTTTAAACATTTAAGAACACCAAACAGAAACTTTGCAAGTTCCTTATGCAAATTAAAGGGTGGTGGTAAAGACAAATTCAATATTTTAGATATGACTCCAGAATGCAATCTGTATGGTTTAGTTCCCCAACTTTACTATATGCTTTTCTTGCATTAATATTAAAGTTTGTGTCCCCTGAGTAAATGTAGCCAAACTCTTTAAAGGGAACATAGAATTTCATGTTGATTTCCTGTTGGTCCTCTAAAGAGAGAAGTGTGGTAGCTTTTAGCAATTCCAAAAGAGCAATTGATTTTTACCATTGTTAAGTTAGAACTTAAAAACAGTTTACTGATTAAACTTTCAAGTATGCAGGAAACAAAATAATAGATCCCAAGAAGTCATCCTTTGTATTTAACCACATTTAGTTGTACTTACTCATTTATTTTTTCTTTTCTGTTTTCTTGTTTTTCTCTTTTCTTTAGAGGAGGGCCTTATATGTATTAAAGCCAACCAGACTTTGTTATTTCACTATAAATATGTCCATGTGTGTCCTTTCAAAGTTAAGACAATGTTTTTATAACAGATAACCTTATCACACAGTTACCAATAATTCCTTAAAGATTTAGTTTATTTGTTTTCCTTGTCTTTTTATAGCTGAATTATTCAAATCATCAAAGCAGTCTATATTGTTTGACTGAGTTTTGCCCTAAGTCGTTTATTTTTTTCCTCCATAAAATTGACTTCTGAAGAAACCAGATCAGTTTTCTTGTACAATGCCCAGTATGCTAGAGGTTTACTCCTTCATGGTGTTGTTTACCTTATTTCTCTATCCTTCTATATTTTCTGTGAACTATAATATCTCAAGATTTTTGAAAATCATTTTACCTGTGGTTTTAGAAAATGCAAAGAGTCTGCAAATTTGATTTCTTTTATATCCATTTATTTAAAAAGTATGTATGAAACCACGTGCTGCTGACTTCACCAAGGATCCTCATACCTCAGAATGCAAACCACTCATGACCAGGCCCCTCTGTCCACCAGAGTGCAGAGTGTGAGCTCAGACGAAAGGTGGAAGGACCTGCAAATAGAGAGCTCTTTGGTCTGAGGACCACTGCTTGCCTTTCCTTCCTTTGACCATCAAACCTGTTCTTCCACCGATTCCCACCTCCGAAAGAAAAAAAAAAGTTTATCATGGATCAACACCTGGCCAGTCCCTAGGAAAGAATAGGATCTCATAGAAGGAGCTAAAGAAACCACCCTGTCTCCGAACTCCATTTTACCCATATTTTATGTACATTGTGAACATGAACATTGTTCATTCTGGTCCCTTCCTTACCAATGGGCCTCTTTTGAGAAGAATAATTGTACTTTAAGACTTTAGCCCTCAGGTTACTAAGATAAATATGTGTATATAACCTTTATTATTTCCGATATCTCTGGATAATACATTCAGGTGGTGCTGGGGGATGATTATTTCTGAACCTAGGTGTATTCTCTGGTCTTCCACAATCCCGTAGAGGTAGGCTGCTCGGTGTGGTGAAGAGCCAGTGTCATGTCACTTCATCCAGCCTTTGCACTGAGCTCTTGATAGTGGATGCTGTCTTCAGGTTTAACTTCAACAAAGGTTATGGGCCTTCTCTACCCTCACACATTCCCCTTTTTATTGTTGAGAAGACCAGAGATAATTAATAATGCCACCAACCACGGCTTAGAGAGGGCACATCATGAACTGTATAGCAAGACAGCCTTGCAGCTCACTAGGTGCAGAGAACCCAGGCTTGATGTGGAAATCACAATTCAGTAAACCTTAGTCTGCTAGGACGGCAGCTTCTGGATGCAGGGACTCAGCAGCAAGCATTGTACTCTTTGTGAACCCCTTGGATTTTTTGGTGTTTTTGTTATTTTTGGTTTAAATCAAGCCTGTGATGGGTGAACTATAGCTGAACATCCACAGTGTGTTCTATGAGTGCTAGCTTTCTTGAATTTGGATATCGGTTATTTTTTATAGAGTGTAAACCAGGTTTTATATTCTATAAGGAAAACAGGTACCTATCTGTTTCTAAATAAAACTATTTACATTTAAAAAAAAAAAAAAAGTATGTATGGGCTGGAGATGCAGCTCAGCGGCACAGCACCTGCCTGGCAAGCACAAGGCCCTGAGCTCGATACCCAGTACCAAAACCTAAAGTGTGTGACTGCCTCCTCTGGAGCATCACCTGTTCTGGGTGCTGGATTTATTGGGTTCTACTGGTTTTCCCTTGTTCTGGCAAGATTGAAGATTTATTTTTTAATTTACATTTTTAGTACATAGCATGTCTCATATTTGAAACTTAAAAAGTACAAAACACGAACAATGGAAGTCTTTCCCTTAGTCCCCAATTAGACAAAATCCCAAGTAATTGCATTTTTAATTTTGTTCATCTTTTGGAAATCTTTTTCTACATTTGCAAGATGAGTATGAGTTCTAAACATATAATTATTTCTACTTTTTTAAAAAAATGTATTTGGTACAGGGTTCACACTTCACAGCTTGGACTCGTAGTGATACTCCTATTTTTACCCTCCTAGTGCTGGGATTACAGGCATGTGCCACCATGCCCAGACTTGGCGAGTGAGCATAGGGACGGGGCCGGCGTGGCATGTGGTATTGGAGATTAAACCCAGGTCCCTGCACTTGCCTAAGCAGGCGCTTAGTCAACTGAGCTATCTCACCAGCCCTATTTCTACTTTATCTTTAACATCAACATTAAAAGTATTTTTAAGGCTTGTCATTTGATATTTACATATTCTTTTCATCTTTGAAATTGAGCTGCCGGTGATATAGGTCAGTGGCTTAAGTACCTGCCTGGCAAATCATGGTCCTGAGTTTGATCCCTGGTACTGCCAAAAAAAGAAAAAAGAAAAACAAAAGAAGCTGATTAAGCCTTCTTTATCCAACCTCAGTTTTGAGGCAAATGATAGTTTGAGGATAAAACAAATATTTTTATAATCATAAAATACATTCAATATCAGATAAGCAACATTGATGATACTATTAGGATTTTTTTTTTTTTTTTGCTCCCAATGCCTTCAGGGCAGGTTTGGCTGGCTTGAGTTGTGGGGATCAAACCATAGCAACCTGAGCCTGACAGCTTTGGGGAAGCAGCCATTTAAAGAACTGAGCTAGGGCAAGGCCCCCTGATGATACTATTAAAATTAGTAGTATTAACATGACAATGTTCTTGGAAACACAAAAGTTTATTGATAATGATAGTTTCTTACCACTCTTAACTTGAGTGATAGCCAGAAGCCTACCAAATGGCATGGGGCAATTATTAACCTCCTATATGGACCTAGGGGACATGGGAAGAAACCAAATAGGTACAGAGACCACTAAGAACTCAGTGGACACTGTGGGTGTTTTACTTGATCTGTAGCTATGGTTAAACAATTGTAATCTTCCTTTACAGTTTTTTTTTAGTATTTTTAGATGAATATATGATAATAAAGTTAACATTAATAATTTTGGGTTTATTACAAAAAGTAAAATGAAGGACCTCAACCACGGGAAGTTTTATTTACAGTCAGAATCAATTAATCCTCATTTGAATACTCCTAGAATATGTCACAAGTAAAAAAATATATCTTCGATGCTACATGCATAAGAACTTCTATAGTTATATATATGACTTTGATGTATTTTTCAGGATTTTTCAATTGTGTTTGACAAGTGAATATTAAAAAATTTATTGTCAGTTATAAAGAAAAGAAATAAGGTGTTTGCCTCCTGCTTTGGAAATAAATGTATATGCAAATGGTAAGAACAATGAAATTCTACTAATTTGATATATTAGTAATATAGAATTCTCAATGGGACCAAGGAAAAAAGCTATATATGTTGAGAAAATGTGGAATATAACATTAATAAGAATATAACTTGCCAAATCAGACCTCATTCATTTATTTAAATTTTTTAAACTTTACAGAAATGTGTTTATGTCCTATCTTTTCCTTAAAAAGTATTTGCCAGAGATATAGCTCAGCAGCATAAGTGCCTGCCTGGCAGCTTAAGGTTCCAAGTTCAATCCCCAATACTGCAATAAAAACAAAAAAATTTGAAGTGACTTAAATGAGATGCCCATTCCTGTAGAAGATTTGTGAAAGTGACAATAGACGAATGATACCAGAATTAAACACACTTTCACGCTTTGGGGGTTTTGTTTGTTTTGTGCAGAGTTGTTTTTGTTATTGTTTTCTTTTTCCTTTATCATAGTCCAGGCTTGGTATGATATTGCTCTTATTTTTAGAGGAAACAGGAAAAATTTTCCTTAGTTTACTGCATTTTACTCTAGAAATGGTGAATATTCATGAACTTTAATTTGCTTTGACAAGAAACACTATATTTTGAAATAAAGACTCATTAGAGGTGAGCAAAAATCGTGCATAGAATGTTGTGCATCCTTCACTAACTTCCACTGGTGATGTGGTTCAGTATCAAAAAGTCAGGAATTAGTATTGCTGCATTATTACTAATAAAACTGCAGATTTTACTCAGTCTCCCCATCGTGTGTGTGTGTGTGTGTATGTGTGTGTGTGTGTGTGTGTGTGTGTGTGTAACTATGCAATTTTATCCATGTATAGAATTATGTAACCACACTACTCACGATAGAATTCCCTTGTGGTGCTTTTTTTGTATTTGCATTATGCTTAGGTTCCCCTCCCTGTCTCCTTCCCTCTCCCCCTCTCTGTCTCACTCTATCTGTTTTTCTCTATATATTCCTCTCTCAAACATGGCTTGGTGGCATATATTTTTAATTTTGATTTCCATATGTTCATTGTTAATGTATACAATTAGTTTTTATATGCTGATCTTGTATCCTACAAACTTACTGAATTTTTTTAGTTCTATGAACTTTGTTGTAGATAAACATGTTATATGTAGGCAAACATTCAGTCTTTTGCTTTTAGGTGTATTGTTTGCAGCAGGATTTTTGTAGATGTTCTCTGTATTGAGGGTGTATCCCTAGTAACCTTTTTTTTTCCTTAGTAACCTTTTTTCCCCTAGTAATCTTTTTTTTGCTGAGATTTTTAAAATCATGAATGGTTTTTGGATTTTTTATTACTTTTTCTGTATCTGTTGGTATGCTTATATGATTTGGTAAATGAAATCTATCTTCATTGCCTGCCTTCCCAGTCACTGTTTGCAAGGGGGTCATATTACCAGTACTCCACTATTATAATTGAAGAGAAAGGTTCTAGAGAAAGGAAATTGGAATATGAATGCATGTTATTGTTAATTCCTATGAATGTCGTGAAGAATTAGATACTTCATGAGTCTAGCCTTTCCAATTCTTTTTATTCTTAGCATTACTGTAATAAGCATAAGCATAGAGGTGATAATAAAACAGATGTTAAAGGAGACTCTTTGTTTTTATTTTATTATTTCATAAATTAATGATTGTACTTTAATATTTACTTCCTTTTTATAATTTTTTCTATCCATGCATATAGCATGCTTTGATCATACCTACTCTCATACCCCTTTCACTGACTCCCTTGCTTCCCTAATTCCACATTGTGTTTTTTTCTTTAGATTCCACATATGAGAGACAATGTGCAATACTTGTCTTTCTCTGATATACTTGACTTACATTGCTTAACATGATGGTTTTTAGTTCCATCCATTTTTTATAACAGACACTTTGGAATCAGACTTTGTTCCAGTGTGGCCTTCATTATTTACTAGCCAAGTATGACCTTAGGCAATTACTTGTCTAAGTCTCAGTTTGCTCATCTGTAAAATGTTTCTAATAATTCTAATGTTATTGCAAACATTAAATGAAATAATGCATATAAATACCTTGCACATAAAAGGCATTTATTGTAAGCTGCTGTTGCAGCCTCTGTGCATTTAGTGGTAATTTAATAAACTCTCTTAACATTCAAAACTCTCTGCTGGTTGTTTGAGATAGCACAGTTATAAGGATTATAGACGCAGTCTTAGAAGAATATGCCATTTAATTTTCATATATCGAATATGATAGACTAAAAGAACGCAAGCTTTCTTCTTACACCCACCCAAGAGCAGTCAGTCTTTGCTCTTTACCCTTCTCCTTTTTCTTTTCCCCTTCCTTTTTCTTCTCCTTTTTTTCTTTCTCCTAGCCTTCCTTCTTTGCCAACAGTCAGCTCTTGCCTATTCTCATAGGAATTTCCTCTTTCCTATTCTCCTTCATCTTCCTCTTTTCAGGTTTGCAGAGTTTCATAATCCCTGAATTGTATTTTCGACCATTCTTTTCTTCAATCTCTTTTATTTTTCAAGGACATTTCCTGATGTTTCTTTCATTCTCCTGTTTCTGGACCCAAAGTAATCACAGTCATGAATAAACTATCTGAAAGATTCCTGAATCCAAAATAGTAACAATAAAAAATTAGTAATGTTAATTTTTTAAGAGCCTAGTAGTATCCAAAATTCCGTAAAAGATTCTGCATTAAAATTCCACTTTTCGGGATGGGGAGATAGCTCAGTAGAATAAGTGCTTGCCTGGCAAGCACAAGGTCCTGAGTTCAATCCCTGATGCCACCAAAACAAAAAAAGAATTCCATTTTTCTTCTAATTGAACTTTCTGTTCTTGGGATAACAGCATCAAGATAAATTAAAAGCTCTGACTTAGTTTTTTAAAATTCCTACATTTTGAAAGAATTCATCCTGATGTATCCCTATTATTTTCTCAATGCAAATTTATAGTAATTTCACTACTTCATGAATTTTTAAAAATGCTTTGTACCTTCTTTACAACCTTATTTCTAAAGGCAAATGCACGCCGCCCCTCCCCCCAGCAACTCCTAATAAATAAACCTACTTTAGGGACTCACTTGATGGTAAATTGGGCGCTGTCTGTAGTAAATGTTCTGACTTGTAGAGGATTGCAGTCCTTGCAAGTATTTTAGAGAACCAAACCAGCCTGTAAGTGAAGTATTTGGTTCATCTCTTTGGAAAAGAGACCATCGAATTAGAGTTGCCATAACAACTGTTTTCCTGCAGTATAACAGACCTATTGATCTGAAGTTAAGGTTGATGGAGCACATGTGCATGTTAGTGACAGAAGCCATCATCCAATACAGTATCTTAAGAGCTTCGGCCTCATTCCAGCTGGCTTCTATTCTTTGTGTACCTCAAGCATTTATTAAGCATTTATTATGTGGAAAGCTTATATAAGCTCATGAAATATCTACAATAAGCAATAATATGAAATCCTCTCATGGACATAGAATAAAATCCAAATATCTCCTTTATAGTCTGGCCTCTACCTGTGCAGTTGGCCCTTTTTCTTACTGTGGTGTTGGCCTCACACGCTCTGTGCTCCTTACCACCTCCAGGCTATTGTTTGTACTTCCTATTTCCTCTGCATTTTCTCCAGATGTTTACATGTTTGACTATATTTTATCCTTGGGTCTCAGTTTAAGTATGTGCCCTTAGAAATGCTCTTCCTGATTGGCCTGCAGTTGCCTCCTCCCCATATACATAGTCATGCACTTTGGTGTTATATTTTATTTTCTTATTTTATAGTCATTTTATTACTATGTTATCTCCTATTAAAACATAAATTCTATGAGAGCAAGAACTTTCTCTTGTTCACTGCCATCTCCAATAAGATTTGCATACTATTAAGTACAATATGTGAGTCCGTAAGCATCCGTTTTGTTCAACAAGAACATTACTGAACATCCACTGAGCATGAAGGGGGCTCAATAAGTAGGACTGACAGTGTAAGAGAAAAGTTGGAGTTTGACCACAGAGATAAGGAAGTGATTTAAATTGAAGAAAGTGAATAGTGGGCCTGAAGGACCAACAGGAGCAGAAAGCTGGACCTACTCAGGGACTTCTCTATTAAAAGGAACATGTTTGAAGAACCTGAGGCTCTCAAGAATGGTGGGAGTGGGATAGAGTGGAGGGCAATTAATTAACTAGGCCCCTTTAGCATCACTTGCCTCCAGGGCAACTTGGTTTTTTAAATTAATTAAAAGTATGATTCCCCTCCCCAGGTATTTGGCAGTGCTTTACTCAAAGTTTTAATTTTTAGTTTGATTTGAGTATTTATTTTCTTGCTTATAACAAAAAATAAATACTAAAACTCAGTGATAATAATAACATTTAAAGCTATATGTGAGGCATTTGATAAATAACCTTGATTTTGTAACTTGTCACATTAGCACTGTGAGACCTACTATTATTATCCCCATTCCCCAGGTGAGTAACCTGAGGCTTAGGGAAGTTTTAAGCTGCTTGTCCCAAGGTCACTATATTAAATGGCCAAATTGGACTTCAAATGTGGCCAGCTCAATTCTAGAGCTAGGGCTATTAACTACATCATTTTTATGGGTCATTTGTATGTTAGCTAAATTTTTTAAATGCTTTCATTGGATATAATTTATGTGTCATCATGCCTTTATCTGAAATACTGATTTTTCTTACTAAAAGCAAATTACTTGATATTCAGTCTACAGATAGATATTTATTGCTTACCTACCATGTAGAAAGTCTTGTACAATAAAATTAAATGAAAAAAATCACATATATTACATTTCCTGAAGAGAAAGTTGAGCTCATTAAATGTGTAGTTTCTTTCCCTAAAATTCTCTATATGTATCATATGAGTAATTCTATTAAAAAGCCTAAGAATTGAAAAAGAAAATTTACAGGACTCTGGGGTAGCTTTTCTGTGCTGATTTTTACATTTATAAGAAGTTGCAAGAACAGAATGAAGGGGCCAGAAAGATAGCTCCGCAGCATAAGCACCTGCCTCACAAGCACAAAGTCTTGAGTTTGATTCCCAGTACCAAAATAAAAAGAACAGAATGAAGAGCTTTCTGTATACTGCTTTCCCAGAGTCTTCAGTTGCCTACATTTTGCTCCCTTTGCCTTAACATTTTCTCTCTGTAGCTTTATTTATTATTATGCTTATGTTTTTCTGAGCCAGTTTAGAGTAAGTTAGGGACATGGTACACTTTGTAAAATGCTTCAGAATGCATATCCTAAGAACGTGGACATTCTCTTACATAATCACAGTTCAGTTATCAAATCAGGAAATGTATCATTGACACAGTGCTATTATCTAATCCACAATCCGTAGTCTAATTTTGTCACTTGTTCCCATAATATCCCTTTGAGCTATTTTTAACACTGGTCCAGGATCCAATCCAGGATCACACATTGCCTTCAGTTGTCACATCTCTGTACTTTTTTAGTCTGGAACAGTTTCTCAGTCTTTATGTTTCTTGTCTTTGATGTTTTAAAAAGTACAGGCTGGTTATTTTGTTCCTTAATTTGTGTTCATTTGATGCTTCCTCATGACTAGATCGATGTCACAAATTTTTGGCAGCTATGCCACAGATGATGTTATGTCCTGAGTATCATATCAGAAGGTACATGATGCCAATTTGTTCCAGAATTGACAGTGTTAACTTAGATCACAGGGTTAAGTTGTGTCCATGAGGTGTTTACTCTAATAGTGCCATTTAGAAGTTTGTGGGGACTATTTCACAATCTTCATCAGATGATTCACCCCCTAATTTTAACTACCCGTGGTGAGTCTCTACCCTCATCATTTCTTCCACATTCATTATCTGACTTCTTACTGTGAAGGAAAGCTTTGTACATTTATTTGCCCATTTATGTATTTGTATCAAAAAAAGATGTACTGATTCTGTTTTATGCAGTGAGACATATACCATTATTATCATTATTTTGTTGCATAAAAGAAGATAACATTTCATCACATTTCCTTCAAAAAACAGTTGTATATTGAATAATATTAATTAGATTTCTATTGCTGTTATAATAAATTATACAAATTTAGCATCGTAACACATTTATTATTTTACAGCTTGATAAGTCTGAAGTCTAGTATAGGATGTACTAAGTAAAAATCAAGGCATTAGGGGGCTACATTCCTTCCTTCGCTTGCTCACTTGGACTTTGGAATAAGTGTCCCATGCAGCTGCAGAACTGAGATCCGTAGCCTTATTGGGGATCAATAGAGCTTCTAGCGGCCTCTCATCTTCTTTGGGTCTTGGCCCCTTTCTTGCTCTTTCAAAGCCAGCAGTGACAGGTCCAGTCCCTCTTATGCTTTAGATCTTTCCAGCCTCATCTGTCATGTTTCTCTTACCCACTCTTTTGTTTTCCTCTTCCACTTTTAAGGACTTCTGTCCCTAACAGACTACACTGGACCCACCAAATAACCCAGGACAATCTTGCATGCCAAGGTCTTTAATCTTTATTACACCTTGCCAAAGTTCCTTTTGCTATATAAGGCATTGTATTTGTAGGTTTCAACATTAGGGGTTAGTTTTTTCTGTTGTTAAGAGGATTTTTTTAGACTGTCTTTATCAATATGTACTTCTAGCTCTGTGAATCTTAATATCTCCTAGCTCTGTGAATCCAAATATGAGAACAGATAGAATGCTTGAGTTAGCAGATGTTTACCACTTCTGACACAGTCTCTTTGGGCCTGGGGAGATGGCTCAGCAGAATAAGCACTTGCCTGGCAAGCTCAAGAGCCTGAGTTCAATCCCCGGTTCCATCAAAATAAATAAATAAATAAATAAATAAAAATGTATCTATGGTTTTGTCAAGGGAGATGGCTCAGTAGAATAAGCACTTGCCTGGCAAGTGCAAGGGCCTGAGTTCAATCCCCACTTCCGAAAAAAAAAAAAATTCTATGAAAAGAACTTTTTAGAGGCCAGGGAGATGGCTCAGTAGAATAAGTGCTTGCCTGGCAAGTGCAAGGGCCTGAGTTCAATCCCTGGTTCCACCAAAAAAACAATAAAACAAAAAAAAAGTTAGCTGGTCGTATCTTCATTGGACAACAGAAAAGCTCAGTGATTGTCAAAGCCCACCTGATAGCTGGGGCAAGCACCGTAGAGAGTACTGGTGGGATATGTGCCCTCAGGATTTGAATGACATTTTTGACTGTCAGGTAGGAAATGGGGTGACAACTCCTCTCTGTTTGGATTTTCCTTCTTTAATCTGGAGGTTTCTGTCCTTTCAACATCACCACACACTCAGGTAAGCACTATTCTCTCTGAGTTTCTCCCCCTTCTGCTTTGGCTTCCTTGTTTGCCTACCCAGTGCTGCAGCCCTGGATGGTGCTGCCGTCTTCTTTCTTGGGACAATAAGCTTCAAATCCTAGCCTCAGTAAAAGGGTAGAGGGGAAAAGTGATTTACTAAGAAATGTGAGATACATAGATTTAGTGTGTTTACAATGTTGCCTTTTTTTTTTTTTTTTTTTTTTTTTTTTTTTTTTTGAGGTACCAGGGATTGAACTCAGGGCCTGCGCTTGCCAGACAGGCTCTTATTCTACTGAGCCATCTCCCCGGCCCCCTACAATGTTGTCTCTATTAAAGTAGTTTAAGTTGTTTCTAAATTAATTAATCAAAACTTTTGTTGCTCTAAGTTAGCCACAGAAGTATATGATATATTACATACTATTCTGCAACTTTGTTTTTGCTTTAACAGTATAGCCTGGCCTTTTTTCTCATCTAGTACTTACCTGTAGGGCACTCTCATTATTTCTGTTGGCTACGTGTGGCATTCTCCATTGGAAGATTTTACTATAATGTGTTCAGCTCTCTAGGCCATTGATACTCAAATTATTTAAAATTCATTGTTTGCTTTGCAATTGGTCCTACTCTCATTGACTGATCATTTATTTTCTCTTGTATTTGGCTGCAGTCTTCCTGCTTCCTAGGAGGCTCCAGTCGACTAGAATATGCATGATCCATATTGTTGAATCTGCTCAGACCACCAGCATACCTGCAGCTTAGTGGCTTGAAGACATGATATGAATGATCTTGGGCCCCCCTTTGTTCTAGAGGCACCTTGACTCCACCAGGGACTCTTAGTGAAATGAGGAAGCTTTCAAGCTTTCAGAAAAGTGAGTTGTGTTAAGAAATAGTCTGTGTCTGGCTGGAAAAAGGAGAGAGCTGGGGTCCTTTGTAAGTGGCTGGAAGCTCTGTGTTGGGCCCTGTAGACTCTGGTGCTCACACTGCTGGGTGGCCCAAAGTTCTGGGTCCTTTCTTTCTCCTCTAAGACTGTGAGTGTCTATACAGAGTTCTGTGGTATTCTTCCCTTTGGAGAGTACCAGGATTGCTGAGAACTAACTGCTGGTTCCAGTCATCCTGTCCTGCTTCCATGTGAGTCTGGCTGGCATTGCTTCATGGCCATTGATGCTTCTGATGCAGTATTGGTGCAGTATTGATGCTGTCACATTCTGCAGAGGTAGGACATAAATTAAATTCCCCTTATTCTAGAATACTTTACTCTCAGTAAAGTTTGAGTGTTTGTATTTTGAAAGCTTAAGAAAACAGTGGTAATCAAAATCTTCTCATGCAACCAAGAAAGTGATTTCCAAAGAAGTTATTAGACCTACCTCAGTTATACTCATCCAATTAAAGGAGCCCTGGCTTCATCTACATTTCCCGAAATCAGTTCCTTCTGCTGCATCCAGTGCCACATCCTTAAAGGAAAATCTTTTGATTCTGGAATGACCAGTCCCCGTAAGCCCAGGTTCCCCTGAGTTATAAGTACCTGGACCTTAGACTCTTCTGGCTCCCTGGTGTCCCTCCTCACTACTGGCCTGGCCTGTGGCCCTGGAGAATGTGTGGACCTTTTTTCTATTCAAAATCACCCATTTTAAATAATTAGATAAAAGTAATATTTAAAATAATAACTTTTCTAGATAATAAAGAATACAGGTACATTAATTACGATATTCAGAAGCAGGCCCCCAATTTTGCACAGATGGCTATTAATGGAACTGAACTCCCACTTTCTCCATTAGTAAGTAAACTATTTAGTAAGATAAAGTGTTTCCTAAATGACATGAATCTATGCAATACATATTAATTTTGTTAAACTGCTGACTATATTTATAGCCTCCTCAATCCCACACGTCTCCAAATTCTCAAATATCCTTTTTATCATCCTTGTTCTTGATTTCTTCTCCCCAGTCAGCTCCAGAAAACAGCTCCCCCTGCTTGTCAGGTGGTTTTAGAGTGCACTGCCTGGAGAAGTAATGGGTCCTAGAGGGGAGCAACTCCTCATCCTGTATGTGCATCCTGCCTCAGCAGTGCCTAACACCCTATGTTTACCTGCAAGGGCATTTCTTGGGCAGTAACTAGCACGAGGGCCAACCCCCTCAGTTGGCTCTTCAGTTGCAGAGTTGGGGAGAGGGACCTTTCTAAGCAAGCTCAGACTTTCTTCCCTTTGTTGTCTACTCCCCTTGACTCTGTCTGTCATGCTCACTCTCCTGCTGGGCAGCAATGGTATATGGCAGTGATAGCAAATCTTTTAGAGCTTTCAATGACACAAACAGCTCACTGCACTGTATGGCCATCACTGCTGGACGGGGTGGATGGGGAAGTTGGGGAGGGAGCTGAAAAGGGGGCAGGACAGTGAACGACTGGTAGGGCATGAATGATGTGCCTCTTTAAGGAAGAGCTGAGGCCAAGATGAATGTTGCTTATATTGGAAGAGGAACAGTTTTGCCTACCAGCTGAGGTCTTAAAATGTCTAAGAGTAGGGGAGTTTGCCTTTGTATGTTTGACACAGTGTATTTCTTACATTGAGGCAGGCCATTTAAAAAAATGTATTCTATTTGTTCATATCATAATCAGCTATAAGATTTTTTGTTGATTATTTTTTCAAATAATACATTTCTCCACCCTGAGATTCTAATAGGCTACTCTAGAGCAGGGCTGGGTGTGTATATTTCTTCTCCTGTTTCATTTCATCTCCAGGCAATTCTAGAGGGAGATCACTATGTGGGTGTGTGTGGGCAGATAAAGTGGAGATTCACTGCTGAGTTTTGTGGCTATTGACAGCTTGTGCACTCTACAAATAATGTTTTCAAGCAACCTGAGTCCACCATTAACAAAGATGGCATGTAAACTGAACCAAACAATAGCACAAACACCCATCTTCACTTTATGAACTACTTAATTTACCAAGATATCAAAAAATAAATCATTAAAACATAGGTGTTCTCCCTCTAACTGGTATATTTTTTGACAATAGTTGCCAGCCATTGCTAAGCATTAACTATACCACACATACCCTGAGGACAAAGAAAACAATTTCTTTCTGATTTGGAATTGTGGCATCTTATTTTAGCACCTGATGGCTTATATGTTGAACCCAAGGCTTTAATTAACTAAAAAAAAAAAACCCCATTTGACACAAACCTGTTGATAATAACTATGGACATCATGAGTGTCACAGAGCCAGACCAGGGCATTGCTGCCAGGAAGAAGAATGGGTCTAAAATTTTTACAAGTAGTACAGTCTGAATTCTTCTCTGGCTTACTAAGTTTGGAGCCTTTTCATGGTTCAGCTTTGGCACTTGGAGTGATTGTTCCTCTTGCTTTAGAAACTGGCTTAAGTGATGGTCACGACCCTGCCTTTGGCCTCTGCTGACAACCTGGAGCTCCCACAAGACTGATATTTGGCCCAGGTATCATAGAGAAGCAAACATCCCCGTTTTGACACAGGCCTACCGTAAGGTTAGCAGCAAGCCCAACATTTTTGTTGCTTCATTTTCCTATTAAGCTCTGGGTTGCTGATAGAAGCAGAATTCCAATGTTTTGACACACCACCACATTGTTAACATGATAGGGAGGATTTGATTATGGGAGAACAAGTCCAAAAACGGTAAATTGACAAAAAATCTGGGGCCCTGTTTCTCAAGGCAGCTTTTGCGGTTGCATTCCTTTATTTGATGTGGTTCCTCCTTCTATGCCAAGCAGTGCAATGTGGAAAACTGATGAAGTTGCAGAAAAAGGGAGTGGGGAGGTGTGGATAGGGAGTGACCTGGTTAGTAACGAGAGAAAGAAAACACAGCTTAGGGATCAAAGACAGAAATACCTGTTTCTCAATGCAGTATGAAGAAAAAAACCCGGGAGCTCTTTCCTGTGCCGGGGTAGAGACAACCCACCTGGCAGCAGCTGGTGCCTTGTAGCCCAGGGCAGTTGAAGCCAGGAGGTTCAGGGAGGCTTGTGGCTCCCTGTAGGTGAGAAGAGCCTTTGCTGGAGAAAGGAGGGGCTGAGCTTGTGGTTTGCCAGAAATGAGGGGCCCCCAGGGAAGAGGGACAGGAACAAAGGCTGCCTTCCAGCCCCAGACTGTGCGAATGAACACGTTTTCACATTTTAGCATTTTCACAGCAGCCAGCCATGGAGGCAAGTCCTAAAGAAACGTCCCAATCCAAACAAGGAACAAGCTTTCGCATAGGAACAGGGTTTTATTTATTTACAACTTTAAAGCTGGACAGCTTTTCTATTGTGTGGTTTGTGACTACCCAAAGTGACATTTTCAGAGTTTTAAAATTATCTTTTTGCACTGTGAAAAGAGCATATATGATTCATCTTAATATTTCAGAGGATCAGTCACCAACTAACAGTTAGTGTTTTGGGTGGGAGGAAGGCTTTTGTAGGTGGTTTTTTTCACCTAACATAGAAGTAAAAAGCACCAGAATATGCCTCGAGCTTCGTTCAAAATCATATAAATAGCTCTCTGTAGCTCAGTTCTGATCCAGTCGCACAGTGAGAACTCCCACGGTTCACGACTGGCCCGCTGCTCACCTCACTGTGCCTAACGAAGCCTGACTGTGGTTCACTTGCTGATCCAATATAGTTCCTAAGAGGTTTGACCAAAAGGCCTGCTTTTCATTCTTCAGATAAGACCTCTGCTTGAGGTCTTTCTGCCTGTATGTCCTCCTGGATATGTTTCCTCTTTTCAGCCTCAGTAGAGATGTCAAATAATCTTATAATCCTGCATCAGGAGTCAGCAAGCTAAGGAACAAGATAATCCAGCCTGCAATTGGTTTTGTCTGACATGCAAAGGAATTTCTTATGTATTTTCATTAGTTAGAGAAACATTTTGTTAAAAAATGTTTTATGACTTGCAATAACTATATGGAGTTTGAATTTCTATATCCATACATAAAATTATATTGGAACTTGGCCATGCTCATCATTTACATATTTTCCATGGCAGCAAAGCCAACAATGTTTCTTGCCTGGCCTTTTACCAAAATAGTTTGCCAACCTTTGCTCTCCCTATACCCTTAAAATCTTCCCTTCCACAATGATTGTTTAAGGAAAGGTATATATTATGATTTCAGTTAAAGATTATATCTAGATTATATATGATATATAAAAATATTATATAGATAGATACCTTTTAATGTCCATTTTGTGAATTTGATTCCCATTGTCTTTCCCTGTATTCATCCAGTTTTAATACAAGTTGAGTACACTTTGTCTGAAAGGTTTGTGACCAGAAATGTTTTAAATCTCTTTCAGATTGTAGAACACTTACATATATGTATATATAAAAAAGATATTCTAGGGACAGGGTGTAAGTTTAAACATGAAGTTCATATATTTTTCATATATGCCTTACAAACATAGCCTAAAGTAATTTTCTACAATATTTTTAGTGTACATGTATATTTTTATTTTATTTTATTTTTTTCCCATAATTTTATT
>NW_004524595.1:3783096-3859313 GCF_000260255.1 Octodon degus | reverse complement strand
GAGACAGTTCTCCCACACGTTCACTGGGCCTGGGCTAGGACTGGGTCTGGGGGTTCCCAGAATGTGGCAGAAATTCCTACTCAGTGGGCAGGGCGGGGGAGGTGCTGCGGAGTGGTCGGGGGGCGTCCCAAGGGGGTGGAAGTGGGTCTCACCCATGCTGCTCCTGAGCTGGGACCAGTAGTAGGTCCCGCCGGCACAGGGTAGCAGGAAGCTCTCCCACACACTCACCGGGCCTGGGCTAGGACTGGGTCTCTATATTTTTGTTTTAAAAAGAATTAAAACAAAATTAA
Source organism: Octodon degus (assembly GCF_000260255.1). Lineage (NCBI taxonomy): Eukaryota > Metazoa > Chordata > Mammalia > Rodentia > Octodontidae > Octodon > Octodon degus. The sequence continues at coordinate 3,859,023 of NW_004524595.1, read as the reverse complement.
AAAACAGTAAAATGATATAGAATTTCAAAATAAGATGATAGAAATTAACAGTAGTTGTTATATTACATATTGTTATCTTCAGAGTAGTTGCTCACATTAACAGATACAGGTATGCAAGACTGATCAAACAATTATACTACTAATTTCTATTGTTTTGTTAACATGAACAATTAATTCTTAATTGTACTTACATTCTGAGTGTAACTGGTTACATGAAGCTGTAGGTGGGATATTCCACCATAGCATCATGTTGGTTCTCAGAAAGTTTCAGATTTTGGAGAATTTTGGATTTTGGGTTTTCATATTAAAGACTCTCAACCTGTACTATAGAGTTGTGCATCTAATATCACTTGGCATTAACTTTCTTTCTGGGGTCATAGAAATGAAAAAAATACGCAAAGATCCCTGTTCTGAAGAGTTTATATTCTAGTGATGGGTATTTTTGAGACACAATGGTAACTATAACTTGCAGAACGTGTTATGGAGGTCCAGGCCCTAGGAAGAAGCTCCTGAGAGATGGAAGCAGTGGGGGTATGGTCAGGAAGCCTCGCTGAGGTGGTGTCATGGAGGAAGACCTGAAGCCGATAAAGAAGCCATTTTCATGCGTGGCTAGGAAAAGAGCTTCCAGGAGCAGGCCCAGCAACAGAGCCAGGCCTGAGACCTGACGCTGAAGCAGAACCACCTTATCCCAGGAGGCAGAGACGCAGATGGGCAGGACTGGAAGGCTGGAGCAGGCTGACTGAATGTGGAGTGAGAGAGAGAGAGACGAGGTGAGGATGGATAAATGAGGCCTCAGGTCTGGAGCTAGGAGGTAGAAGCTGCCTTCTTCCTGAAGAGGCTGTATGCTGGAGCAGTAGGTTTTGTGGGCAGAGTTTGCTAATAATCCAGTTATGTTTGAGATACATTTTTAAAGCCTTCAAGTGGTAGTGTTGACTAAGCAATTGGCTATCTGGGTTCTGAGTTCAGTAAATGTCAGAGCTAGAGATACAAATTTTGAAGCTGACAGTGAAAAAGAGAATTTTTAAGCCTGAGACCTGTTGAGATTACTTTTGAAACCCAAACTTTTTTTTATCTTCAAAACATCTCATCCTATGAGTGAACATTTTTTTTTTAACCTCAGAGATTTTTCTTCCAAGTTCACCTTTGGCTTTGCAACAGAATCTTCCTCTTGTACCCTCTGCAGGCAGATGCCCTCTCCCTAGGAGATAGCCTAGGCAGCTCGAAGTAGTATGACTGTGCCTTTCTCCATGGGCCAGAAAACTGCTTGGTGTGGCCTGTGACCCATGGTCTTTTGTCCCCATGGACTCCCTGGCCTTTGATCCACAACCTTGTTTTGTTAAGTGTCTGTGTCCTCTTGACTTCCAGCACTAGTCTTGATTGACTGCTTCCTTACCTTGCCTTCTGTTTACCTGCATGCAACCACACTGCATGTTCCTATGCATGCACTTAGCAAAAATCACCCCTTTCCTAATTATTTCCATAACTGCCTTCTTTCCCATAAATACCTCAAGAGTATACCTGTATTTTTTTTTCTTTTTCCTGTTTTCTAAATGGTGACCAGATGCATTTGGGATGGAAGCAAATCTGGGAGAGAGTAGTATTCAGAAGGTGGTGTGAAGACCCCACCTCTGCATCCCCAGAGACTCTGTTAAAATGCAGATACTCAGGCCCCATCACAGACCTACTGGACCAAACTGCCTTCTTTGGACTGGGTTATGGGCACATGAAGCTTTAGTAAACTCTCTATAGATTATTATGAGGATTACTGGTGTAAAGACATGTCACAATTCCAGTTTCATTTCTTTTTATGTATTTGGTGCAGGGTCTCCAGGGTCTCACTGTTTCAATTAGACTCATAGTAATTCTCCTGTTTTCAGGCTCCCAAGTGCTGGGATTACAGGTGCAGGCCACGATACCTAGTCTCAAAGGACATCTCAATGCACCCCGGGGGCAGGGCCTGCATGGCATGCCAGGGATTGAACCCCAGCTGCTGAGCTCTGCCTAAATAGGCCTTTTAGTCTGCTGAGCTATCTGGCTGGCCCCTTCCCAGTTTCATTTCTAGTTTGAGCAAGTCATCTATTTTGAGACTATTTTTTCCTCTCAGTGATGAATATGCTAATATTTGATATCTAATGTTCGATAAATATACTGATATATGTAAAGTTGCTGTAAACAATTAAGTGAGGAGCACTTTGGAAACAACTTGTAAAATACTAAGTTCCCTGGCAATGTCATCTTCTGAGCCCTTTTCATTTTGGTGTACAAGCCAAGCTCCCACTACCTACAGATGAGTCCTTGGAGTGCGGAGACCAGTGATGGGTGCATCCTGTTTATGTGCCTTAGTCCTTAGTAAATACCACTTAGCAGGAATCAGGTGGATACCTTGCCTGCCCTGGTAAGGAAGAAGATTTTTTTCTTATTTTCTGTACTTGCCTTTGACCATCATTAAAACTGGTGTATAGTGAAGAGGGAATTAGAGGCAATGTTTCTAGGTTTAATTTAGGGTTAAATAACTATTGTATAAATTGCTTTTCTTCCCCCCAGTAAAAATGTTTTAAAGATAATTTATTGGAAAAGTAACCCAGTCCATATAATAGCATAAAAACCATATTCTGGAGTTCAAATTTGTAAGTTATAACAAATTCACAGCAAGTGCACTCATTTGTGACCATGGACATTTGAAAATAGGTTCGCTCCTAAAACGATTGCAGTGGAATTAAATGTAGGCATAGAACAAAGGAAAAGAGGGCAGCAAAAGGGAAACATTTTCTTTTCCTTTGCCTATTTGTGACTTCAGTGACCAGGAATTATTCTAAGTAATTCATACCAATTCTTAGTAGAAGAACATCCCTAAGTCCATCGTTATTTTAGGGGGTTTTACTTAAAATGTTTTTCTGTATGCTAACAAAATCTCTCCATGGTAGACCTCAGATTAGGTTATTTCCCCTTAAAAGCTTTTGTGAGATGTTAACAAACTTTAAAAAACACACTTCCTAGTTCAATCCCCAGTACCACAAAAAATAAAAGCAGATTTCCTAACAAAGACTGCCATTAGCGTTCACCTTGGTAGACAAACTGTTTGCAATTACAGTAGTCCATCTTTTGTATTTCTTTAAATGTAAAGTTTCCTTGCTTGCATTCCACTTCCTCTGCTGGATAGAGGCCTGGTCCCCCAAGCCAAATCCCCTGGCCCTCCAAGTTCTTCCAGGTTTCCAGTGGTTTCTTTTCCTAAAATGAAAAGGCCCTAATCCCTTCAGTTCAGGTACTGAAGTAAGTTTAAGAAGTATTTCTGGAAATAGCCACAAGGGCTTGGTCAGCCCAGGCGTCTGCCTGAAACACTCAACCCATGTGGGGAACCAGAGGTCAAGTCACAGGTTAGAATTGAAAAGTATCAAAACTGATAACCAAAGACCTGAGATTGGGCAAATTTAAATCAGAAGGATCCCAGGGCCAGCTAAATAGCTCAGTGGATTAAAGCACCTGTTTAGGCAGACTCAAGGGCCAGGAGTTTGATCCCCAGGCCTACCATACTGGCCCCAGCTCTGGGGCGTGCTGAGATAGCAGTTGAGACAGTGTGGTGGCACGCGCCTGTAATCCCAGCACTTGGGAGGCTACAAGTCCAGTCTATGTAGTGAGACCCTGTACACCCTGTCCTAAATTAAAAAAAAAAAAAAATCAGAAGGATCTGGAGTTAGGTGAGTCATTGCTGTCACTTGTACACCCTTAAAGGAGTTAGTTATTTAGTTTCTCTAGCTTACAGCCCACTCATTTGTAAGATAGAATAATTTCTTTCTTAAGGATTGGTATGAAAAATAGATTTGTACAGGGAAATCATTTCATGATTAGTTAGTACTTAGTAAATGGAGTTTCTTTTGTTTAGTGAAACTCTGTACCATTTCTAATTTTTCTTTTATATTACTATTCTGTATTCATAGGGACAGCCAGATAGCTCAGTGAGTTAAAGCACCTGCTTAGGCAGACTCAGAGGCCCGGGGTTCAGTCCCTGGTCTGCCATACTGACCCTGTCCCCGAGGCACGCTGAGATGGCAGTTGAGACTGGGTATGGTGGCGCACACGCACATCTATATTCCCAGCACTTGGGAGGCTGAAAACAGGAGGATCACTACTATTCTGTGTGTGTGTGTGTGTGTGTGTGTGTGTGTGTGTGTGTGTGTGTATTAAGTCTATAGTTATAGTTAATTTTTTGAAATACTACCAGGTAAATTTATTCTGAGATGTGTTATCTTAAGCTAAAAAAAAGTGATGAATTTTATGGATAAAACCTTTGAGGGCAGTTTTAGCCACTGCCTCTGTTTACTGTATAGGTAGACATTAGACCTTTTAAAGTTGTATACCATTTTTCTATGAAAGCATCCCTAATGAAAAGAGGGCATGGATTTTGGAACCAGAAAGTCCTGAGTTCATGCCCTTCCTGAACCTACTTGCAGAGTTATCTTCAACAAGACACTTAGACTAGTTGAACCTGGGCCTACTTGTCAGGATTGTGAAGTTTAATAGAGACCCTGAAATGTTACCTAGAGGCCCTGACAGAAGCTCATATTCAGTAATCAACAGTGACCTGTTTATGTATAGTGACTTTCTGGACAGGTGATCAGGAGGCATATTCTGGCAGCATAGAGTGCCCCACATTCTTCAGGTCCCTGGCATTGATCTGCCTTGAAGAGACCTAGCAGTGGCATCCTATATTAGTTGCGTATTCAGAATGGGACACTCAAGTCCTTCAGTGGAGTTCCAAATACAGTTGTTGTGTGTTGCTTAAAGTCAGCACATCTTCCTACAGGTTTTCCTGTCCCTTTTCTGGAGACCACGGACAACATGGCTCTGTTTGCTGTCCTAGAGGTTCCATTTCCACGCATCAGCCTCCCACACTCCCCTGAATCACACTGTGGAGGAGGGAACCAGGTTCTTCCTATCCTTAGAACCCAGTCAAGGGCAGTAGTAGAGCACTCACCCTGACTGGAGTCTGAAAGTGTGTTGTGCCCCTTGGGTGTGGCACACTCAGACTAGAGGGAAGAAAGCTTCTCTCTTGGACTGCTTGTGCTCTAACATTTTTTTCTGAAACTCACTTTGTTACTCTAATTCTTTTAATGCTTTGAGAGATGGGTCTTTCTTTTTGAGAGCAGTGTTATCCCCACTGCAGTGCTGAGAAAGCTGAGTAGAACCAGCTGACCAGAAGCAAGACTTACAATTGAGAATCCCTGACCCTTCTGTGTTTCTCCAGTCTAAGTCATGCTTTCCTCATTTTAGTTGGGAAATTGCTGTTTTGTGATGGGTCAAAGTCAAACCCACTGTTTGGTCAGGCTTTCAGGTAGGATAATGCTGATATTGAATATTTAGACATTTTTCCATGTCTAAATATTCAATGATAATTCCCCAGTGCTATCAGGCTGCAGTCAAGTTGAGTCTTAAATATTAGAGGTTATCAGTGCTTGTAGGCAGAGATTTCACAAATGGCTCCATTAACTTCATCTGCATGGAAAAGAATGCATTAATACCTTCAATAGAGACCATTCTTAAGTTATCTTGTAGAACCAGTGAGACCCAAAGGAGCCAGAAGTGCTTTCCTGGTTACCTTTTCATCTAGTTTTTTAACCCCATTGATGGAAAGGATTTTCAAACTCTGACCTTATCTTTCTCATTTATACCCCCAGAATTGGTTTTGAGTTCTAAGAATTATCAGCTGATTTTATATTTCATTGTAGTCCATGGGGAAATAGAAGTTACTCTCTCATCAAAACAGCTTCTTTTCCCCTTTCCCCTCTGGTTTCACCTGCCGACTGATTACTTTCCTCAGCTTCTTGCCCCTGCTTTCTCTTTCCCTGCTTTAAAGATCAGAAGCAGCAGCACCAGTGGCTCCGTTCATCTCCTCCTCACCCCTGCCCAGCCCCAGGCCCAGCCCAATTACCACAGAGGCCAGTTGGGGCCTGCCTTCTCCCTCTTCCTTCTCCCTCCTGAGCCCTGCACTCCTGGGGCTATCGGAGCAAGCTCTGAGGTCTCCGCACAGGGTGAGTTTTCTGATGTACATGCTCAGCCCAAGAATTTTTGATTCATTAATATGAAATAATTAGACATCACAAGGCCTTAGCTCTACCTTCCACCCTCTAAATATATAATGGCTCTTTTATATCATGACACTTGACTTTGTTTATTCAGCATAATGAGGGCAGCATTCGGGCTATAGCTAACTTGTTAAATATTTACCCATGAGGTGGATATTTATGCATGAATCAGAAGCACTTATCAGTGTGTGACACTGGATATTGGGTTGTATACCCTTACAAACTAGAAACTACTGTTAGACAAAAGGTGAAATAAGCATACCTCAAACAATAAACTCAGCCAAACCATCTTTCACAGTACTGAAGAGCCTCATGCATTGAGGCTTCCAATGCACAGCCACAAAAGTCATTCAGATGTAGCCACATCCATGTGGAGTGACTGGCTCACCACATCCATGATTGAGAGAATCCAGTGGCGGGTGGGGGCACTACTAAGGGAGGAAAACCATGAAGGTCAGTACCTGCCTGGCTGCCGTGCAGAGGGCTGCAAAAGGAGGTGAACTGTGCATCACAGCATCTGCTTTAGCCATGGCTTCGGGGAACCCTTTATCCTCCGTGGGGTCCTGACCCAGCAGACTAGAAGCCTGAGGCTGAGGGTACAGCTCAGTGGCAGAGCACTTGGCTAGCACACATGAGGCCTGGGTTCAATCCCCAGCACTGCCCCCACTCCAAATCCTCCTTCTCTTAGGGAGGCAGCCTATTTCGGGGGTGGGGGTGGAGACAGGCACAGGCTGTGATGCTTGGCAGACAGACCCGTGTCCTGTCTTGGTTTTACTACCAACTTGTTCTGCAAACCTCAGCCAATTTACCCTTCTCTCCAAACCTTGATTTCCTCACCTGTAAAATTACAATAATTGCCACCTCACTGAAATATGAGGTGGCTTAAGTTAGGTAATACGTTAAAGCAGTTAACAGCACACGTTAATTCTTAATAATCAAGAAGCAGATGGCATTGAGCTACTGGCAGGAGATGAGGTGGAGTTCTCAGTGATTCTTAACCAGCACAGTCAAGTGCAGTGCCTATAATGTTTTTATGAGTTTGCAAGAGCCCCAAGGCTGTGGCAGCCCCTCAACCTGATCAGTTGGTCAGTCACTTGAAGAACATCACCCTGGATAATGCCAGTGCTCCTCTCCTAATCGTTGTCAGTCAAGGCTACCAGATAACTCAAAGGGTTTGGTGCAGAAAAAAGATCCCTCAGGCTGGTGTTATTGACTAACCATGTCACAAAACATTCTTGGAAGGGTCTACAGGGTGCTCAGGGTCTCACTGTTAGATCGGACTTGTAGTGATCCGCCTATTTACAGCCTCTCAAGAACTGGGATTACAGGCACATGCCACCACGCCCAGTCTCATTCGCCATCTCAGCACACCCCAGGGGTGGGGCCAGCATGGCAAGCCCAGGGATAACCCCTGGCCCCTGTGCCTGCTTGCAGGCACTTTAAACAAAACATATTCTTAATCCACTATGATCAAGCTGGGGGATTCTGGTAAAGGGTTCTGAATATCTCCTTTCTCCCTCCCAGAATCTGGAAATTTTATTCTATTGAGCTATTACCCCAGTTTTTATTTATTTATTTATTTATTTATTGTGGAACTGGGGATTGAACTCAGGACCTTGTGCTTGCCAGGAAGCACTTATTCTACTGAGCCATCTCCCTAGCCCTACGTCAGTTTTAACACCTTCCTTGTGTTACACTTAAAAATAAATAAATTTAAGAAAGTGTTTTAAAATTAAAAATTTTTTTAAAAAGAAAAATGGAAGGAAGGAAGGAAAAAAGAAACATGATCTGGCAGGCCAAATATTATAGCTAGGCTTTGGATTTTTTCACACCTCTGCCTTTTCCCTTCATAATAGTAATTTTCATTTCATGGCTGTGTTTTCAACTGACATAACTTCAACAGAAAAAGGTCTAGAAGTGGGGGAGCAGAAGTAAAGTTCAGAGAGTTGCCCATCGACCGTTTCCCTTCTTTGTATGTAAATTAACAATGATTAAAAGCTTAGTCCATATTTTATATAAATCAGAGTTCATCTGTTGGCAGGGGGTGTTGTAATACCAAGAATTTTTTCCTTAAAATAAAGATATGAGCAGTCTAGAGCCTGGCTTTGTTCATATTATACAGATATTTAACCAGTCACTATAAGAGATATAAATGGATTTATTTTTCTTGTCCATATCTTTTTTTTTTTTTTTTAATGAATTTAGGACAGAGTTTACAGGCTTTTACTATGGAGATCAGATTCATAGTGATCCTCCTGTGTTCTGCCTCCCAAGCACTGGGATTACAGGATCACACCACCAGGCCCAGTCTCAATTGCTATCTCAGCATGCTCTGAAGGTGGGGCTAGCACAGCATGGTAGGGATCGAACCCCTGCTCCTGCACTCTGCTGAAGCAGCACTTAAGTCCACTGAACTATCTGGCCAGCCCATTGTCCATATCTTTTTGAGCAGTTTTCCATTTTGACAAAACCCTAAGAACCTTTTGATGAGATGTTTGTTTTCTGTATACTTCCTGCATGTAGAGGACAGAAAGCCTGCCTTGGGTCCATAGAAAGCCATGTGAATTTTCCTCACCTTCAGAGTTTAGTTACATCAAATCCAGTATCTTCTCTCACCCTAGCAAAAGGCAACTGTGGTCTTGCTGACCCTGTGCAGTTGCCAAGTGCAGATGAATTGCTCCTGTCACACTGAGTCAAAGGTAGTGTAATCCGATTCATGTTCTCAGCATAAGAGTGTACTTAGGTATCACCTGAGCAAAAAGTTTACTTCAAACATTTCCTTTCCACAGACTTCCTCACATCGCCTGTGCTTTTGTTTGTTGGAAAATTTCACTGCATAAACAAGCAGAAAGTTCATCTTTACCAGAAAAATAATTTAGAACTCTGTGGTCAGTACAGAATGAGTGTGGAGCCTGTTTAGTACTTAGATGTGTACCCTGTATCACAAATGCAAGCCAGAGCCAACCTGGACTCCCCTCTTCAGGAGTGTGTTTCTAGGCAGTTAGCACACTTTTCTCTTGTTTACAACCTTGTCATTGTGGGGACTTGGATAATGGATAATCGTAGAATAAAGGAATTTTAGAGGCTTTTAAAATATATTACATGGAGATTTTAAGGGATTTATAGAAAAATATACATTATAATAAGAAAAACAGGCAAAAGGAAAAAAAGATTAAGGTTGATAAATTAAATGCATGCTGTAAAGTTTTGATAGTTTTTCTAATAATTATATGCTGGTTAACTGAAACTGAAAAATTTTACTTCTGAAAGTTGTGGAAACTATTTCTGAATTATCCTTGTATCTTAGTGTTTGGATCAAAAGGTACTTACTATACCTTTTTGTTCAACAGTTACTGACTATACTTACTTGTTTAGACTATATCTTCTTGTATACCTTGAGATACAAGCTAACAGAGCTGAGAAGCTAGAGAACTAGTCTCTTACATGTGTTGTTATAAGATTGCATCAGTTCCCTTTAATTCAGTTGTTATGCTTAATGAATACCTTACCTTTGTCTGCATTGAATCAGGCATCATAATGAAGACTAAAAGAATATTTCAATAATACATACGGTTCATTACTATTGGTAACCCATCTCTGTGCCCGTCAAACTTTGATAATTTGTATTTTTAGGTGATAAGATCCTGAGTTGTTTTCAATGATGGGTAGCATGTACATGATATCCTTAACAGAATGGATTAAAATACAGAAAATGCATTGTTTCTGTGGTGTGAGAAACCAAAAGGATAAATGAGGATAATAAAGGATAAATAATGGGAAGTAGGAAGAACATGTTCAAATGAGGAGAGCAAGGGAGAGGGAAGGGGAAGGACAAAGTGAAAACAGTACAAACAAAGCTTTAGTAAATGAGGAAAAGGGGAAGGTTGAAGAGAAGAGAGGGATATGGGGAAAAAAGGAGACTTAAGATATGCTAATTAGAAGTACAAATTCCTTACAGTGAATGTGATAATTATATATGACATATGTATTACTTTTCAAAAAATAAAATGAAAGAAATACAATAATAAAGTCAACCCCATAGTCCATCATTGTCGGTCCAAGGCAATGGCAGCCAGACTGTGAAGAGAGAGGCCAGGTGCACTGGAGATGTCACTTTCTAAGTTGCCTGGGCTGAGAGAAGTATTCATTGTCCTCTTGTCCTTTCAGTGCTCTGGGAGGCTCTTCAGCTCTCCACATCCCAGCTTTTCCAGGAGGAGGATGTCTCATTGATTATGTTCCTCAAGTGTGCCACCTGCTCACCAACAAGGTAAAAAGCAAGTCCTCCTGTCTTACCATGATGGGAGTAATTGTGCACTTATCAGCCACCCTTGGCTACCTTCTGATATCTGCCTTTCCTACTTTGACTTACAACTCGTCTGTTTTTCACTCTATGTCTTTATCTTTTTTTATTTTCTAAGGATTCTGATCTCCTGTTCCAGTCATATCTTCATCTCTTAACTTTATACCTGGGGATTTAAGTCATCTCTTTGTGAACTCCCCCCCCCCATGTTTCTGCTACATCTTGCATCCCTTTACAGCTCTAATATTTTGAACGCTTTTATTTTCCAGTTATCTGGTGTGTCCATCCATTTATCCTTGTGTTTGCTGCTAGTTGGTATCAGTGTGGTTCTTTAAAACTATCTTCATTTCTTTCTACCTTTCTGTACCTCACTTTTTTGTTTGTTTATTTGTTTGTTTTTTTGGTGGTACCAGGGATCAGACTCAGGATCTTGTGCTTGCCACACAAGCACTTATTCCACTGAGCTATCTCCCCAGCCCCTCAGGTATTTGCGGGTTTTTTGTTTTTTGTTTTGTACCTCACTTTTTTTTTTTTGTACCTCACTTTTAATAATCAGTTCTCAATTCTTCCTGTCATGTCTGGGAGCAAGTTGCCTGAGTGCTTCTTCTAAAGGCAGGAATTCCAGGTCAGCTGGTAAGATAGGTCCTCCTGTTTACCATGATGAGGGTAATCATGCACGTATCAGCCACCCTTGGCCACCATCTGATATCTGCCTATCAGATTACTATCTAAAGTTTTCTCTTAGCTGTATTAATGAACCATTACACTGACAAGTAACTGAATTTACTGTAGTAGTAGATGTCAGATATTTCCAAGAAGTATAACATATACTTGTAACATCCTGGGAGTGTCTTTAGCCAAAACCTAGAGATATTAATGCAGAAGCAATAATTATTTCCAACATGGGCTATGACTCAGTTTATTTGATTCCCGAAGTCCTATTTTCCTTGTTCCTGTTAACTTGTTCACCTTGGCTTATCTCTCTCATTCAAAAGGTAGCTCATTTTTATATAGAAAATATTTTAAAATCACCATGATATCTCAAAAGCTTCTGTATTATTTTTCAAATGCCAGAAAAACAAAAACCTGGCAACTCTGCAGCCTGTGGGCCTGGCTTAGACTCCAGGGTCTTTAACGCTTATAAAGTGGCAGCTTCTTATGAGACCAGATTCCTCAGCCACTGTCCTCCTCCAAGACCAGTCGGAGGGCAGAGTTCTTAATTACATTCCGGGGCTTTGCACTGCCTTCAAATCTGTGTCCCAGAATTACAGAGAAGAATGCAAATTGGGTCTTCCAGAACTGAAAAGAAAAGCCTTTTTCAAGCTCTCCAATTGAGATTAATTTCTAGTCATATATTTTCCTCTAAAAAAAATTATAATATCATTTTCCCAGAAATACAAGAATCAGTCAGTTTTTCTTATCTGGTTCTCCTTCATTAATTTTACTTGTCTTTTCAAATTGGTGTTCTTCTGTTTGCTCCAAACGAGGACAGTATGGGCTGCTTTTAGGAACAATCTTTTCAAATGAATTTCCATAATTACGTTGGAATCTATCTTTATAGCCAGTTTTGTTGTGGGTTTCTGTTAAAATGGTTTTCTGTTTTTAAAACCAAGTACACAGAACTGTTTTCATCCCCTTTTAAACAAAGCCACTTAAGCAAACTTATCATCTGTTTTTCTTTTCCGAAAATAACATTTCTCATCGTGCATTGAGCCTGCAAAGTAAGCACTGTTTTCGTAAATTGACATAAGCCCTTATTACGTAAACAAAATTGTTTTACTTTTAAAGCATGCAACGCAGCCATCAGTGTCAGTTGTGTCAAGGTTACTCCAAGTACTTTATCTTGAGCTTTTGTCAGCTGTGGAAATGCAGTGTGGCTGCAGCCAATGTAAACAGGTCTTTTGGGGGGTCTTTCCCGCTGCTCTTTTGGCTGTTTTGAGGACACTGTGAGGAATGTGTTTTCATGTTAGAAGCTAGTATGTAAATGGCTGTCCGACGCTTAGTTTAATCAGTTCACATTTTTTAAATGGAAACTGTTATTCAGTGATAACAAGGCAACATAAAGGGAAAAATAAAATAAAAAGTTTCTATTGTAATACAGCACTACTTATTCTGAATGTTAGAATTTTTAACAGGAAAGATTTAAGCATTATCTTACCTTTTTAATAGGAGTTCAATAAAACTAAATGAAAAACCAAATGATGAAATATCTTTTAAAAATTTTTTATTTATTTTCAGGAGGGTGGGTATTGGGAACTGAACTCTAGCCCTCACACTTGCCAGGCAGGCAATGTGCCACTGAGCTAAATCCCCAGCGATTTTTATAGAGAGTAACAGCTGACAGGTGCAAAAAGAATGGTAGGTTTCAAAGAAAATCATGATGTTTCTGCCCCTAATAAACAGTTGATTCAAAGAAGAATCTCCCAACAGATTAGGTGAATACCTGATGGGGAACTAACTCCTCACATGCTTTGAGAAATACCCCTAGATTACTCACTAGGGGGTGTGGGAAGGGAAAAAGGGTACAGATATAATGCATACTCAGTACAGCAAGGTGGAGCATCCCCTAATGGAGTAGTCTGGCTGTAATCGTCTTACCAAGACAGCAAGCCCCAAGTGAGCATCACCAATGGAGTCTTCTTGCCAAAAATGTTTAACCCAAATCTAATTGGACCTTTGGCTCTAATTCCCACTTTATAGGCCATACTGAAGGTAAAGGAAAAAAGGTAGAAGCAATCAGACAATTGAGACTAGACAATGAAACCAGTCACAGCCTGGGGAGATAGCTTGGCAGTCTCTAAGCACCTGCCTGGCAAGCACAAGGACCCAGGTTTGGTCCTGGTAACCTGAGTGTGTTGTGCCCACCCTGGAACCAAGCATGGTATCACACACCTGTAACCCCAGTGCTGGGGAGGCTGAGACAGGAAGATCCCTATGAATCTGAGCTGCATATGAGACCCTGTACCAGATAGATAGATAGATAGATAGATAGATAGATAGATAGATAGATAGGTGTTTTTAAAAAGTCACATTGAAAAGTCAATGTCACTTATACATGTGTGGGAACACACATATTTGTACATGTACTCACACTTAAGGATATGCTATCATTACTATTATTTTAGATGCAAAGATTTAAAGAGTATACAGACAAATAAAATCCCTAATCCTTCATTCTGTATTACTGTTTAAAATGTTTTTTAGATAACTGGGAAATTTTAAAAATAATGGAGTACTAGGTAATCCAGAAAGTGACTGCTAAATTTATTGGGTAAATGATAATAACATTGCAATCCTATAGGAGAATGTCTTATTGGAGTTACATACCCATACATTTCAGAGTGAACTGTCATGCGGTGTCTCATTTCCTCTGAAATATTTCAGTAAGCTTGATAGACTTCTAGAGGGCTGGATGAAGCAGGGAGGCAAAGTAGTCATAGTTATTGAATACGGTAAGAGTATGTGTATTCATTTTTCTATTCTTTTTAGTTCTCTGAATTGCTGAAATTTTTCATTATACAACATTAAAAAGTTTTTTGGCACTAATTCTCAACTTTGGGTTCCTATTCTAGGTGCAGTATGTGATTCAAGGGTATCACAAAAGAAGAGAATATATTGCTGCTTTCCTCAGTCACTTTGGCACGTAAGTTTTGCTTTGTCCCAACCATGTACCAGTGATGCCCCTACTTGCTGATGACCATGATGTGGGCGCTTGATAGCCCTTAATCCTCACGTTCACCTTTCCATTGTGATTGTTTCTGGTATATTGCTTCCAGGATGACATTTTTCAGGCATGCTTTAGTACATAGTCAAGTGTTTTCTGCTGTGGCAGAAGCATGTGTCGGCCCAGATGCAGCAGTCGTAGTGGTCATCCCTGCCTCGTTAGCTCTTCATTTGCACATCACGTCCACCTCGTCATCTCAGGGCAGTCAAGAAGTGAACCAGGCAGGCATTTGGAACATGTTTTGTTACAGATGGCCTTGAGACTGTGGAATTCACACACCTAGAAAAGGAGTGACTGATAAGACAGCACTACCAAAGAACACACAAATTTGGGAAGAAATCTAACATTAGACGTAAAAGCAGTGACTCATTCTTGAGGAGTTAGAAGAAGGTGCGAGAGCAAAAAGGGAAGTGTGCAGTGCAGCTGCGGAGCGGCCCCTCCTGCTGCTGCCCTCCCCTGCGTTTGTCCTGCTCTGGCTGCTAGAGGCTGTGCTGCTCCATGCCCATGTCCTTTCATGCTCTCCGGGACTTACAGGCTTCTGCTGGGGTGTGGCTCTGTGGGAGATGCTGTGTGTTTCCTCAGGACAGTTGTTTTCCAGGACAGTTATAAGCAAAATTTCTGATTCTTCAGTATAATATTAAGCAATTTTCTCATTATTTATATTATCCAAAATAGAAATAGCAGTATCCAAACAATATGACTCTCACATGAATCTTTAATACTTAAGTTTTTTCAGTTTTATTTGTGAACATTTTTGAGAAAATAGTTTTGATACAGTGGCTGATAAATGGTATGTTAATCTTCTAATGTTTGATTATGATAATGTGTAGTATATATAATTAGAAAAACTAATAATGTGACCTGCAAAGTGGGGAGCACCACCCCAGAGGCTACAGAGTTCCATTTGAGCACAAGAAAGCTGTATGTATATTTGCCTTCAAATAATATTCTCTTTAATGTACATATCTGTGTATGTATGCACATGATACAGTAACCTATTTGTAATCACTACTAATTATACGGTATTACTGTACTATATGCATGATAAAAGGCTATGAGATGCAGATACTATCATTTAGATACTATCATCTAAAACATTTCGATATCAGTATTCTAATACTGAGTAAATTGTTAATTCATAGAGAGAAACAGAAACTGGTACACAGCTTTGTTGACTGAAGGCAGATGTTTTTTGTTGCTGTGTTGTTTTTGTTTTGTTTTGTTTTCCACTACTGGGGATTGAATCCAGGGTGTTGGTACAGATCTACATCTCCAGCCCTTTTATATTTTGAGACAAGCTTTCACTAAGTTGCTCAGACTGGGCTCAAACCTGAGATCTTCCTAAAAGCAAAAGATCTGAATGATGCATTAACTGTTGTTGAACAACTCACTTAACCCTCAGGATCCTTGTTCCTTTACTTTTCCAAGGGGGGTTGCAACTATCCCTTCTTCATCAATATGAGGAGTCTAATTGGCCTGATTTGGCCAGGGAGAAAGCAAACTCCCAGGATATCAAATGCCTCCTTGTAGGAGAGGATGCTTCTGTCTTCAGTGTCTAGTTAGTTTTGTCACATCACAGTGGCATCATTCCCCCAGGAACTCTCCTGTTGCAGGAAGTGAATGAGGCAGGCCCACTAGAATTCTGCTGGAGGTGTGTCTCTGCCCCCTGATCTCAGCGCACACACATCTAACATTGCTGCTCTTTGTTGAACCCCGTGGGAGGGGGTGGGACACAAACGTGAAAGTATGCCACATACTTTGGAAGAAAAGTAATATATAACCCCACACTTATTGATATTGTTACTGGGTGTGAAAGTGAGACCTACTGATCGTTGGGCATTTAGTTTTATGAGTCACTGCTAACTTGAGTTCTTAATTTGTCCTTTTATTCACAGCTAGTAATTAATGTTCACATTTTATAGTTCATCTTATTTTTTTTTCACAACTGTGTGGTGAAGTTTACAAATATTATATCTGTTTCACACATAAGGAAACTGTGACTCCAAAACATAAGTATTTGCCCAAGGTCATAACATAATAAATGATAAAGCTGTGGCTTAAACCTAGATGTTGTCATTCTGAATCCCACATCCTTTGTGTGGTAATACACATTTGCCTTAAATCCACATTCAATTCAATAACCTTGACCTCACAAATATGTTCTTTACTTGGTTCCATCTTTCTTATATCTTGTTTTTTATTGTTGTTTTCTGTTTGTGTTTGTATGTTTTTGTTACTTAGAGGTGTTGTGGAATATGATGCAGAAGGCTTTACAAAACTCACTCTACTGCTGATGTGGAAAGACTTTTGTTTTCTTGTACACAGTGAGTATACTTAAGCTATCAGCATTTCACTATGCATTTTTAAGTGTTCTAAGTGACATATAATAATCAGTATAAGAAGCTTAAGTGTCCTCATTTGGTAACTTTTACTTTAGCATATGTATATTTATTGTGTGATCTTAAAGGCAGAATATCTAGACAAGTGATTCTTAGCTACTAAGGTGATATTGACCTTGTGGGCTGTCTGGCACTGTTTGGAGACTTTTGTGTTCATCATGACTAGGGGACTGCCAAATAGTGGGCCAGCAGCACAGCTAAATGTGTAAAGCTACACAATGTACACAACAGCCACTCACAACAGAAGATTTAAGTCCAAAACGTCTAATTGCCAAGCAAGAGGAATCTTACCAGACAAAGCTTTCAAAATATTTTTCTGGTATTATGTCTCAAAACTTTCAGAATTACTCAAAACATACTTGCATTGATCATTTGGTTATCATCATTCTACCTGAAAAAGCTATGACTTTGATAACACATAATGTATAACTTAAGGTAGAGTAGCATTTTAAAGTACCCCCAACATCCCTTCTCACTGTTTTCTAAAGAGTAGCCCTACTTAAATGGTTGTGTTGTATTAATCACTCAGTCCAGTTAATATTGGTCCAGCTTTCTTTTGATAGAAACTTTAGATTCTCTTTTATTTATTTCCTTGCTATATATGAAACAGTGACCAGTGGTATCCAGTTGAAAGATAACCAAGACCTTCATTCTTTAGTGATTTGGTATACACTTTGCTTGGTCTTAATTTAAGGGCCCAGGATTGGAGCTTTCTTATATCAAGTGGGCATGAAGCAGTGGGTTTAAGCTGATAGAACTTCCTCTGCACTTCAGTAAACTATGTGCCCAAAGCATAAACTGTATACCTACCAACTTTGGAAGTCCTTCTCCAGAAAACTTGCCTTCTTGGTTAGAATAAAATAGTTTTCCTTTTTTAAGCGTGACTTCACACCAACAAATAGTAAGAAGTTCCTAATCCCATAACATCAGAAGGAAGAAAACCTCTGAGTGTAACCTATACTGACATTCTCTATGCCCAGATATCTGAGAGTTGGAAGGAACTGGGCATCCCTAATCTTTCAGTGTCACCCAGTAATCACCATTATGTGGCTTTGTATTGAGTAACTACTTGGTAACTCACTATACACTGAGCTACCAAGTAGCTTGAAAAAGGCAAGAATATTGCTTTGCAATAGTTATTTGCAAAGATAGAGAGTTGGAGTGAAAAAGATCTTCAGTGCAGTTGTGCCTCCAGCTATACCTCATTCAGGTCTCTAGGACAAGCCATCCTGTGCTGTATTTTCATCAGATGTATAATAGGGAACCTTCCCGATTGCCAGGTCTCATGGAAATACCAGCATAAAGAGCTTAATCTCCATTATAGGGTCAAGTAGAAGAGAAACTTCACACTTAGGCCTCCTGGCAAACTGCTTTTTGTTTACTGGCTTTGCTGGTCCTGCTGATCTGAGGCAAACATGCATGTCTCCTGCTACCACTTTTGTTTCTGGCTAATGGTATATTGGTCTGTTTTCTGTTGCTATGACATAATGATTGAGGCATGATACTTTATTAATAAGGTTTGTTTAGCTCACAGTTTTGGAGGCTAAAAGTCTAAGATCAAATGGCCCTAGCTTTTCAAGGTCCCTCGTCTGTGTCACAGTATGGCACAGAAAAAGGGAACCAGCCACATGCAGAAGGGTCCAAGTGTGGCCTTACTTCATATAATAACTCACTCCCAAAATAAATATGTTAATCTCTTCCTAAGACTGAATCGCCAGAGACTTAACCATTTTCTACTAGGCTCTGCCTCTTAAAGGTTCCACCATCTCTTAATACTGCCACACTGGGGACCAGGCCACCACCACATAAACCCTTGTCAGGAGAGTGTGTGCACACTTTAGCACATCCTAACTAGCAAGAAGAAACTGTCACTGGCATTAATGTCCAGCAGTAAAAGCCCTTTCACCTCACTGTTGCTGAAACTCTCTTGTCAGTATATCCAGAGTTCACATTCATTGCTGTTGCTTTTGAATTTCCCACAGAATATTGTCTCCATGCTATCATGTATCCAGTATTTTTTACTGTCTCAGCTTTTCTAGGTCAGGCATGTAAAAATTGGGTCCCTAAATCATATTCTTGCTTTGGTTTGATGCATTTGAAAAAGGCAAGAATATGGCGTTGTAGCAGTTATTTGCACAGACAATGCCCCTCCCTGCGCTGCTGTTCCTCACCTCCTCTAGCTGTTTGTTCCTTGTTCCCTGGTGTCACTGACCACACTCTTGGCTCTTCTGGCAGATCAAGCCTCATATGAATCAGGGTACTTTGATGCTGTTTCCTATTCTGTCACTAACTCCTAGCCTGTCCCTAAATAAATTATTTCTACCCTTTCTTTCTTATCTAAAATGCGGGACTTGCTACATTGGAGTGAAGTTTGGTTAGATAATGTGTTTTCCTCTATCAGGCGGTTATGCATCTGCCACTTACCTTCCTTTGGAAGCATCTGCTTGCTTGGTTACAACGCCCAAGGGACCATTTGTTCCTTTTTCTCCTTCCATAAAGATGGGGAGGTGAATATGGGGTGGCACAGACTTGACAAAGAACATTGCAGTGAATTATTCTGGGATCTCAAGATGTGAAAGAGGAGGACGGAAGTGCCTGGAGATAGAGCCAGCATTCTGTGGGTGGCTGCACCACTTTGTGGAGGTTGAAGACCAAGCAGGACATGAAGTAGCATCTCTCCTTTGCCTCCCTCTCTTTTCTTCTAGGCCCAGCAAGACAGCTGTCAACAGGGCAGGTGCTGACAGTTATCCTGGGCTTTTGGGATGCTAGAGGGAAGAGTCACCCCCCTCTTAGGGCAGGTGGCTCTGACCTCAGACTGCTTGAGCTGCAGAAGCAAGAATGCCTTAGGGAAAGCCGCTGCACAGGCTCTGAAATCTCTCAGGAAACAGTACAATATTCTGGCATCCTGGATGTTCCAGATGGGGGCTGTGGCCATGATTATGGATTATGTGGAGCTTCCCATGCATTTATGCCTTCCTACCCTCATTATTGCTAGCTACTGTCTCTGGAGTTAGAACTACAGCAAAATCAGAAACTGTCCGGGAAGGTTTCCTGGCCATTTCATGAGAATTAGATGTATAGCACTTCAGTAGGTAATTCTCTGTTTTCTTCATTACTGTTACCTCTGGAGTAAGATGCTGTCTTCAAGCCAGCAGCCTTTGGAACACTGGGTGGCAAGAGAACCACATACCCAGACCAAGTAACAGGGCAAGAGCAGTCCCTGGGGACAGCTGCCCTCCTTTCCTTGGCTCTGTCCAGCTGTGCTATGAGTAGACAGGTGAGAGATCTGTGACCTGCAAGACAATGGGAGAGAGCCTGTGACTAAGAGAAGCTTGTGTCCCATTACCTGTAAACCACTGGCTTCTTTCACTTGGATTGTAGGCCATAGCATCTCTCTTGTAATGCCTGTCAGACCCAATCTGACCTTTATTCCTCTTCTGTCTGTACTCCCAATCAATTTAACTGAGTTCTGTGTTTGCTAAGAACCTACTATATGCTTCTTAGTGTACTAGGTGTTAGGGGACAAAACTAGATAGCTCAGGGTTGGGCTAAGCGTGCTGATGGTGGTATAACTTGGGAGGGAAACTGAGCCTGTGAGCCAGCTCCTTCTTTTCTTTCCCATTCACCTGTTCTTACATAGCCCTCCAACTGAGAGTAGTGCTCATCTTTTTAAAGGATTGCTGGAAGGACCAAAATGAGTTGGGCATGGTGGTGCACTCTTGTAATCCCAGCACTCTGGAAGGCTGAGGCAGAAAGATCACAAGGTCAAGCTCAGCCTAAACAACTTTGGGAGACCGTTTCAAAATAAAGATTCTACAAAGGAGTGGAGATGTAACTCAGTGTGACAGCTTTGGTTTCAGTCCCAGTGCCTCAAAATAAATAAGTACTGTACAGAATTTGCAACCTTGTGTATATCCTACAAAGCCTAAAATATTTACTATCTGACTCTTTTCAGAAATGGTTACCAACCCCTGGTATAGTTAATGAGAAAAAAAGATCAGGTCAAGGTAAAAGGCACTGATATGCATTTTGAAAACAAGTATTTTGTGATTAGCCTATTACATGTAAGGCACAAAGTGATATATGAGATCTTCATATCACACACACACACACGAGCGAGAGAGAGAGAGAGAGAGAGAGAGAGAGAGAGAGAGAGAGAGGAGGAAAAGGAGAGGGGAGAGAGCACCTAAAGAAAAAGAAGCCTTTATAATGGGTTCTCATGAGAGAAAATGCTAAAGAAGCTGTTGGACAAATCCTTAAATTTCCCATGGTAATAAGCACCACTGTGGAAGCAGAGCTGAGGGCCAGGGGTCTCACTGTAAGGTGCTTAGGGGAGACTCCTCCTTGCAAATGTTTCACCTAAGCCAAGGGTGAGATTGCTGGGAAAGGAGACAGCTAGGGCATGTGACCAGGCCAGAGTGAGCAAAGGCTAAAAAACTCTGTTGATTTTTTTTCTTTTTTCTTCTTTAGCTACATTTTTTGAGTTGTTTTTTTAGTGGTTTGTTCTGGAGATTGCAGTATGCTTCTTCAACTTGCAGCAAGCTACTTCAGTTTCATAGTGAACCTTAATGCTGCTAACATATGATGGCTCTGCTGTTTCCTGCGCCCTTCTTTGTGCTATAAATTGTCCTATGGTATATCACTGTGGGTTATAAAAATGTAAAGACAATATTATAGATGTCGCATATTAAGATAAGCAATAATACTTTTTTCCATAATTTTATTGAGAAACAAATAGCAATGAGACAGTTTCAAATTGAATTGGTATGACAGTTTCAATAATTAACACATTGCATACTCTCTTCCTAGTGGTTATTTGCTGTACAAGATGCAGACATGACATCCTATTTACAAACACTATTACAACAAATCCCTCTATTCATTAAGAGAATGTAACTGTATATCTATCCTAACCATTTTGAATGCACAGATACAAAATGGACATTCATCTGTATCCATTTTTTGTTTAGTTCCATCATTTGAATATTATAGGTGCGTTAACTCAGCAAAATATTCTAAAAGAGTTCAATAGTCCATAATAGTATTGGGTCTTCCACTTGACTGGCAATGTCAGAAATTGTTGACCTGAGTCGCCTACAGCTCAACATAACACCATGGCTTTATTTCCTATACTTCGCTTTTATACTTTTCTGCTGGATGGTTAAGACCAAGATAAAGCAAGACCTATGCAACAAGAGTTCTAGCTTTTGGATCTGATAAGGTTTGCAGACCAAAATTAGAGAAAACGGAGGGCTGCAAGGAAAGCCAACATTTTGGCCCTAGCCTTCCAAAGTCAATTAAGACTCAGGACATATGAGAACTTGTACTGTAATGTCATGTAACTCAGTAGTGTCCCGAATTTTCTGATCAAGGAGATTATGGGGCCAAAGAGGAAAATGATCAATGATGTAGAGTGTGCCTAAGGAGAGTCACATGGAGAAAAAACATTCTTTCAGGCTTTCATAGAGAGCACATTGGCTAAGCAATGGCCATGACTCATCCACATGACTGACACTGACAAAGGATCTACAATCTGAAGTAGAGGATCTCATAATAAATCCTAAGGGGATTTGACTGACCTAATCATATACTTTTAAAAGAAGAAAAGAGAAGCGTCTTTATTTCCAGGGGCCCCTCCAGGATTGCCACTCCCATTCATAGTGCAGGGAGGACAAAGTTAGTGGAGGTTGAGTTTCTTACTCTTAATTTTTCCCTATATTTTAATGATCAGATTTTTTGATATTCTTTTACCTCTGCTTTATGCTTCTATCTTTTCATTCATTGGCATTAAGTGTACATTAAGTATAACACAATTATTTTGTTTTTCGGATGGCTCAGTTTCTGGTAGGAATTTTTATTTTTTATCATTTTTTTTGGGGGGGGGAATTTTAAGGAGGGGTCTACAAGGTGTTCAGGATCTCAGTACTAGATCGGACTCATAGTGATCCACCTGTTTACAGCCTCCCAAGAGCTGGGATTACAGGCAAGCACCACCACACCCAGTCTCAATTGCCGTCTCAGCATGCCCCAGGGGCAGGACTAGCACAGCCAGCCCAGGCATCGAACCCCTGGCCCCTGCGCCTGCTTGCAGTTGCCTTAATCCGCTGAGCTATTTGGCCGGCCCAGAACTTTTATTTTTTAAGCTGGAAGTAATTGATAATTTAAGATTAATTCAGGAGACATTTGAACAGTTCTTTCTTTAATTAAGGCCAAAAAATTAAAATTGGGACAGCTCATGAAATTTTAAGTAAAACTTACAGGCTTCCTTTTATTATCACAAATGCCCCTGCCAAGCTCTGATTTTCTACATCTGCAGAATTCCTAGTATAACCCAGGAAATTATGTACATTGCTGTTTCATGGTAACCTTACCACAAAGAAGCAAAGCTATCACCAGAACAGCCACTCAGTTCCTGAGCACTGTGGTACAGACTTGCACCTCCATGCCACAGGAGTGTTTGATTATGTGTTTAGCAGGTGACAGGGAAGATGGCTCCTAGATAATTCAGTAAAATCAAGACTCATGCTTTGTAAAACTTGCTTGTTTTTTGAGCTACAGATCACACTTTTATTTAAATGGATATATTTGAAGAGCAAATCAGAATCAAGTTAGAACCACAATCGTATGTATTAAAATAGATTTAAAACTAAGTCTATAAAGAGTATAAAGCTGTGACATAGCACTTGCCAAGCATGTGTGAGTTCATGAGTTCGACCCCACAACACTGAAAATAAGAGTGTAATGTTATTTTACAGTTAGCATATTTACCAGTACAGTCTGTATATTGTTCAAAATGATAAAAAGCATGGAAAAAAGAGAAAATCTTACTAAATGTCTCTTTGCTTTAATTATGAGAACTCCTGAGTCCTTCTGGTGATGCTTGAAAAGTTTAGTCAGTTTTTATCCTGAGATTTCATTAACGGTTGTTGGCTGCTAGGCCGCATGGTTTTCATCTTTCAATTACACGTGTACATAGGCATACCCTACTCACAGAGTTCAGGTCCTTTAGCTGTCACTGGCACTGATTTGTTTCAGATTGAAATTTGTGTTTCATCTTTAGAATATACTTCTAAAAAGTCTGTTTTATAAATTCTGATGCTGGATTGATTTCATTAATCTCCACTGGGAATATTCTATTGCAACATGTTGGATTTCAGGACAACTTTTTAGAGATGGTAAAGGATTTCTTGTAAGGAAGAGGTTATAAATAAAAAGCATGATCATGTAATGAATTTTTCTCTGCCTTTTTACATATGTTGTATGATTTTTCTCCATTATTATTAATTGGTTCAAGTAAGTTTTATTTTTTCTGATCAATGGAAGTCATAAAAGCTTTCAGTGATCTTTACCTAAAAATGTGTGCAGTTAGTGGCTTTCAAATAATATATATATATATATATATATATATATATATATATCCAGAGAAAGCATCTCATTCAGTGAAAGAAATGAAACTGTATACAGAGAGTAATATATGATACTAATCTAGGCAAATAAAATTTTTCTTATAATTAAAATACTACTGACACTAGTGAAGCAAGGTCATTATTTTGGTGTAGAATTCTTGCTGTTGAGGATAATGGGAATAATAGTTACCAGATACTCAGTGAATACCATGCCCAGACAGTGTTTTCAGTACTTTGCATGTATTAAGTTGTCTGATCTTCTCAATATCCTTCTAGGGTTAATCACTGGAATTACCTCATGTAATAAAAGACAAGACTGTGGCACAGGAAGCTTGACAGCTAGGACTTAAATCTAGGCACTAATTCCAGATTCCATGTACTAACACATTATGATGCTGCCTCAGGTACTTGGTTGGTGGAATCCCCAGGTGTGTGTGGTAACTTTCACAAGCTGTCAGAGCTCTACAGAGGACCCATAAGACCCAAGAACAAGATCACAAGGGCCAGTATTCCCCTACACACAAGACAGAGATATGGGGGGCTGTCCTCACTACCTGAGTAAACAGCTTTCCTAGATGAAGTTACTAGTAAAGACAGAAAGATATGAGCTAGAGTTGTTCTGATGGAGTGGTGAGAGGTCATCCAGCTATAATTCCCTTCCCAGTGGCACAAATATACTGGCTCCAGGTGGAGATTCACTCTGTGACCATTGAAAGAACAAAACTAAATGGCTTAACTAAGGCATTAAGAAAGTGATACCAAATACCTGATTGAATCTATTTAAGCATAGCAAATTTGGTCAAAGAAAAAAGTTGGTCATATATAGTCCGTGAAGTCCTGTGGGGTCAGATGGCTTATGAAACCCAAGTGGTGCTGCAGAGGTGGGCCAGCCTGGGATCTAAGACAAGGGGAGGGAGGCTGGCAAACTACAGTCCCTTGACATGTTTTACATGCTCCCACTGCTGTTTTTTCTTTTTTTCTTTTTTGTTGTCGTTGTTGTTGTTTGTTGTTGTTGTTGCTTTCTTTTTAACTAAGTATGATCCACATTTCTGTGGGTTGGATCTATCCTGAGTGCCTGATGAATCAGTCTTTTTTTTTTAAAGCACTTTTATTGTAGAAATTTTAAACATAAAAGTAGAGATTAAAACTATAGTGAGTCCCCTTGTGCCCATTACCTATAGATCATCTATAGTAGTGTTTTTTGTTTGTTTTGATTTGTTTGTTTTTTTTTACTGGGCATCGAACGCAGGCCCTTGTACTTGCCAAGCAGGCACATAAGTCACTGAGCTATCTCCCCAGCCCTGTAGTACAATTTTGTCTACCCAGTTTCTTCTTTTTCCTTTTTAATGTAATTTTAGAAGTTTTTCTGGAATATTTTGAAGCAAATATGAAATACCATATCATTTCACATATAAAAATTCAGTATGTATTTCCAACAGGCAAGGATTTTGAAAAATAGTATGTTCGCAACAACATTATTACATCTAGTTCTGTACTTTCATCTAATACACTCTGGGTTCAATTCCCAGTGGTGCAAAAAATCAAAAACTTATTTGTTTGTTTGTTTTTGAGACAGAATCTCGCTATACAGTTTAGGCTGACCTTGGATTCACTATATGTGCCAGGCTGGCCTCAAATTCATGGTGATTCTCCTATCTCAGCCTCCCAAGTGCTAGGATTACAGATGTGTGCCACCACATACAGAAAAAATAGTGCTTTTAAATGTGTAAGATACAGTACTATGAAGGAAGCCAATTATATTAAAATGTTATCAAATATTTTAAAAGTCGTGATAGAAAGATAAGATCTTTGTTGTTAACAAATTAAATAGTATCTAGTGACAAATCTAATGCCCACTGTAACTTTGAAAACATGATTATAAATAGTATTTTGAGATATGTTCAACAAAATAATATAAAATTTCCAGCATTTCTACTGGTAATAAAGTCAGTTTCCTGTTAATATTACTGTAGAATGTTGCCTATGTTCATAATTGAAAGAAATGTTAAATTTCACTTACAAGGGAATGCAAATAAAGTTGTATATTTTGGATTGCAAGATTCTCTGAATCCAAGGACCCTTACAGGGTAGAGATGCAAGGGCTTCAGATTGAAGTCTGAAAATATGTCTTAGAGGTAATGGTTAAATTCCTGACCCAAGGGATCCATGATATTAATAGAAGAGTAGAAGTGGAAACAAGGCTTCTTAAAATCTAATTGGGAGCCCAGTGGAGCAGCACACAGCTCTAATCCTGGCATTCTGAGAGGCTAGAGCAGGATGATTGCTGGTTTGAGCCCAGTCTGGGCAACTTAGTGACTTAGTGAGACCCTATCTTAAAATTATAAAAATAGCCTGGGAGACATAGCTCAGAGAAAAGGTATTGGGCTCAATCTCCAGGTATTCCCATGTTTGAAAGACATGATTTGAAAATTCTAGGGCAGGTAAATGTTTTTATAATACATGTTCAATGTGACCTAAAGTACTGATTGAAAAATACCCCAAAATAATATTCACATTAAGGTTTAGTGGATTTTCCATTTGAACATTGTATGCTTCCCAATTAAACAAATACAACTTGCATGAGACCTAAAGGCACCTCCTCCCCTTTTTTTGAGATATAATGCACATAGAGTAGAATGTATCCATTTTATGTGAACACTGTAATGAATTTGGCAGTGATATACAGTCATAGAACCAGCATCACAATCAAGATGTAAAGCTAGCAGCACAATCACATATGTTGGCAGCATAGAGGAGATACCCAACACAGGATCGTGGGGCTGTAAGAACATCATTTCAGGCTGAGGGGCTGGCATGAGCAATGGACTGGGGAAGAAATTGTAGTGTATGTGAGGAACTCTCAAGTGGTTTAGACTCTCAGATATTTAGTAGATCCCAGCAGTAAGAAACAAAGCAAAAGAAGTAGTCAAAAGCCCAAACAGACAGCATTGTACACCAAACTGACAAATTTGTCTTTGTGCTGAGGGTAGCAAGAAGTTATTAAGGATCACTCAGTAGAAAGTACAATATATTTGCTTTTTTAAAAAGATTGTTCTGGCAGATGATTTGGAATAAGGAGCAGAAGACCTTAGATAGTCTAGATTATACCTACACAAAAGCAATCATAAATAAGTATTAAAGGGAGAAAAAATTTTAAGAAATATTTTGGAAGTAAGCTGGCAAAACTTAGTGACTGATCCCAAATAGAAAATGAAGGCATAAGATGAATTAGGATGATTCCCAGATTTCTTCTTTAACATCTAGGGAGTTGATGACACAAATAGCAGCAGCAAGGATTATGTTAAGAGGAGCAGATTTGGAGACAGTGATCCCAGTCTGTGATGTGCTGAATTGTAGGTGTTTGTGGACACCCAGGTGAAGAACGAATATGTGACCATTCATATAGAACAATGTATGTTCAAGGCTCTCATCTCAAAGTGGAGTCCATCCCAAGCTAAAACTCCTGGCCACCTCTAGTCCAAATGGTTCTAAACCATGTGGCCAGACTGAACCCTCTGTCTGTCATACTTCACATGAACGGGATCTAGTTTGGAACTCCAAACTCTGTTGACACAGTCTTCCTATTGGTGAAGTCCAGATTCTTCTGATGGTCTCACCTAGGTGGTACTAAAAGAGCTTTTGAGAGTGACTTCTGGACAAGAATGACCTTTGGCTTAGCATACACCTTTATCCTCCATTGGAAGAAGGACAAAAGTGATGTCGAAATACAACTTACCTCACCAAAGGACAAGTGCAGTGTGATTTGGTGAGGTGACTAGAGTTGTTATACTCTACTCGTAGGGATAGGAGGTAGAATGGTGCTTCCCAGGAGCTACGGGAAGGGAGACGGCAGGTTGTATTTAATGAAGATGGAATTTTAGTTTGAGGTGATGAAAAGGTTCTAGAGATGGACAGTAACAGTGGTTGTACAACAGTGTCAGTGTACTTAAAGTCTCTGGTTAAACTGTTAACTGTAAACTGGTTAAACTGTTATGCTTTACCAGATTAAAAAAAAAGTGAAAACACACACATGCACACTTTGTCAGTAGGGCCCAGTTCTTATTGGCAGCCTTGTTCAGTCCCAGGCAACCTGATATTTTTTTCTTCTCATCTAATTCATTTAGAAGTCACTAGAATGATATAAAGGAGGGGGCCCAGCCCTAGCTCAGTTCTGTAAGTGGCTGCTTCCACAATGCTGGCAGCCTCAGTTTGCTGTAGTTCGATCCCCACAACACTCCAGCCATGCAAAAGTGCCCTGAAGGCATTCAAGGAGAAAAAAAAAAAAAAAAAGTCCTTATGATATAAAGGAGAGGGAGGGAAGTGGGGGGAGAGAGAGAGAGAGATAGAGAGGGAGGGAGAGAGAGAGAGAGAGATTGGCCTTTATTGAGTGCTCACTACATATAAAGTACTGTGTTGGCAGGTTTAAATTCATAATTCCATATAACTCTCTCAACAGCCCCATGAAGTTGGGCTACTTATAATCCCATTTAAGAAGAAATGAAACCATTTTGCAGAAGTCAAATAAATAGCTAGTACTTGAAGGAAACAGCATTTGAACTAAGACATTGTTATTCCTGGCCTCCACAAGTTACTAATGCCATGAGCTAGACCTCACTGCTGGGTTAGGGATGGTCTGCCAATACTCTACTGGTCTTATTAGTCCTGGAAGAAGCTGGAGCCCACAGTCAGTGACCTCACCAACTTCACCTATTTTTCCCACTGTTTTAAAAAATAATACTCCTTGATAAGTACCATAATTTGAAAGAAGTTGGCAAAACAGTACAACCATGATATCTCTTCTATAACTGTTAAAGGCCCTACATAAGTATATGGTCAGGAAAATCCTAACCTCAGTGTACATGGTGGGTAGGGATTCTAACTTCTAGTTCCTTTCTGTATATGAAGAGCTAAAGTTAGAATCCCTACAGTGTTTCCTCTGGTGTTCCCAACCATGAAGCTGTTCCTTTATACTATGATTCTTTTGAAGTCTCCTAGTATTGAAAAAGTGGATTAAGGATTCTCCATCTCCAGGGAAACCATAGTAGCTGCCCGAGAACAGCAAATTTTGCATACAGGTGAGACTAGGGAAGGCAGTTGCCAAAAGGAACTTATCAGTGTGATTGAGGCCTGGGAACTAGCAGTCATGCTCTCATTTTAAATGTCAGCCACCTAGCACTTTCTGATCCAAACCATTGTCTCCACTCAGCATTGTTTCCCAAGAAAGCTACAAATGTAGTTCTTTCCAGTTTCCCAGCTACTCTTTCAGGGAGAGATATAGAGGCTTAGTTAGCTCTTAGGCCACAGCTTTTGTAGAGTAACTTTGCCTTTTTTGCGCCTCCCAGGTGAGGGCAGGATGTAACCGCATGAACATTTTAGCATACTCTGTGCCAAATGTCATAATGAACATTAATGAAAAAGGGCTGACTGGGACATTTGCTTTCTAGACATCCACATTGTCTTAATATGCTCCCCTTTTTGTGGGCAATTTCTGACTAAGCTAATTTTCCTTTTTTTTTTTTTTTTACCCTGGATACGTGCTTGGAACCTCATTTGTACTGTAAACTGTCTCCTGTGTCAGACAACTTTTTAAACTGCAAAGTTTGCAAAGTGCAAGCTCTTGTTTGGTTGAGACTTCAGAAGTGAACTGTGATCTCAACAGGAGCATCTCTAATTAGATAGCACAGCCTTTGTTTTATGTTGGAAGAATAGAGTGAGCCAACGCCTTCAGCTCAGATATTCTACCACAGCCAGTCAGTGAGAAGTAGAGTCCATTGCAGGGGGTGATGCTTAACCACTGTTTACCAGAAGATGAAAGCATGCTCAGTTGGCCTCTCACCAGTGGGACTTACTACTTCACAAGACCTGATCTTGAGGGAGGTGAACAGCTCCAGATTGCAGACTTGGCGGACTCCAGAGAAAGTAAATACAAGGAGACCCGACCATACAGCCTCGTGTTGAAAGGCAGTTTACTTCAGTTCTATTCATTGTTTTCCTCATTCTGGAGGTTGTGAGAGGCTACAGAAAACCAACTCAATCAGAACTGCTCCTTGATCTTAGCTTTCCAACTAGTAGGAAGTCCCCTGAAACAACCCAGATTTAACTTAGATATTCTGACATGGCCCAAGTGTGTAGTAAGTAGTGCTTGTTGCGAAGAAGTGAAAGTAAGGGCCGCTGTTCTCTATTTCTGTTCTCATTTTGTTCTGTAGAGTGTGTTCGGCCAGCCTCAAATAAGGTAATAATCAAGTTAAATCAACTAATGTTTCTGAAACAAACAGACATAAGAGGCAGAAAACTGAAGTGCTCTAGTGTCCGTTCCCCAGGACTTCTGAATATTTCCAGCTTTGACTATAGGAAGGATGTAGAGCTGAGCCACAGATCTGGCAGATGCAGGTTTATTCATACACGCATGTACGTGTATGTGTGCATACGCCATGCACTTGGATAAACCGTAGTGATAACACTGCTAATTTTATGTCCCTAGAACTAAGACTTTGAAAAACATAAAATCTGACTGCCATCCCAAAGAATATTCCTTTTGTCATTTTATTGTTTGAACAAGCAATATATTCACTTACTTTTTAAAAATATACAGTATTAAAAGTCCCACTTGTACCAGGCCCACTCCACTCTGTTCTACATTTTTTTTTTTTTTTTTTTTAGTACAGGGTCTCCCTACACAGATCGCGCTCATAGTGATTCTCCTGTTTTCAGCTTCCCAAGTGCTGGAATTACAAGCACATGCCACTGTGCCACCACATCCAGTCTCAATCACCATCCCAGCAGCCCCAGGGGCAGGGCTGGCACGGCACACTGGGGAGTGAATCCTGGTCCCTGCGTCTGCCTAAGTAGGTGCTTTAGTGCGCTGGAGCTATGTGGCCTGCCCCTGTTCTACTTCTTATCTGGTTTTCTTTCTCATATGAAAGGTAGCATGTTACATACCACATCTGCACCTTGAGTAGGTACCTGATAACTGTCTTGTTCCCATGCATATACAATTCCTAACATTGCCTCCCCTCCATCTTGTCACTGAGTTAATGTAATTGAGGCCAGAATCTATGGCCTTGGAACTCTCTACTAATAAACTTTACTGGAACTGATGCCATGCTTCTGTCATTCCCCAGGTGTCTCTTGTAATGGTAAGAGACCTGTTATAAGAATAATCAAGAGCCAGGGAGATAGCTCAGTAGAATAAGCGCTTGCCTGGCAAGCTCAGGGTCCTGAGTTCGATCCCCAGTACTGCAAAAAAAAAAAAAAAAAGAAAAGAAAAAAAAGAGTAATTAGACAGTAATAATGGTAATCAGATCTTGCTATATTTCAAAATACTTTTCCCACTTATCACCTCATTTAGTTTGAACTTCCTAAAACCTCGTGAAATGGGAGGGTACATGTGGTCCTTGTTTTTAAGGTAAGAAAATCAAAGATAAAAAAAGAAAAGGTTGGCATTGAGTCACACATCTGAGCCTAAGGATTCCTCTGTGCCTGATGCCATTTTATGTCTGCATTCTATAGTTTTGTTAATATTACTCCATATTTACTATGCAATCCTTTGTGGCTTTTGAGAACTTAATTTTGAGGTAACTGTAAATCACATGTAGGTATAATAAATAATAGAGAGATCCTGTGTATATTTTGATCATTTTCTGTCAATGGGAATGTCTGAAACAAAGGTAGTCAGTGATTAACAAGCAGGATGTGACCTTAACAGAATCAAGAGGTAGAACACCACCACTAGGAGGATCCCTCCTGATGCCATTTTATCAACACAACCCCTGGACTCCCCCATAAATGCATGAATAGAGCCTTCCCTGACCCCCAGCTCTGACTGCATCCCACATATGTGTGTGATTGAAATGAAGGCTTATTGGGAAAGTCTAAGAGCTGTAACAAATGGCTCCCAATCTCCTCCTGACACAGTAAAGGTTTCTTGTGAACCAGTTAAATGGGAGTGGGAAGGCGGGGATGCAGTCTGCCTTGTGAGG
Source organism: Octodon degus (assembly GCF_000260255.1). Classification (NCBI taxonomy): domain Eukaryota; kingdom Metazoa; phylum Chordata; class Mammalia; order Rodentia; family Octodontidae; genus Octodon; species Octodon degus. Next base: position 3,827,135 of record NW_004524595.1, on the reverse strand, counting down.
CCTTCTGGTTCCTCTCTGTAGTGATTCCACCATTCCCTGTAGCCTTGGCATCCGCTACACCCTCTGCCTCCAGCGGGCACATCCTGCTTGGAGGGATCAGGTCTGGAGTGAACCTCCTCACACTCAAGCCAGTGGCCAGCGTTTAGACTCATGACTGATTCCAGCTTACTGCAACAAGTCTGGTAAAGTTATTTGGCTAACCCACTAGGAAAAGCAAGAAATATTGATGAGTACAAATTTAAGAATTTTATATCAAAGTATACACAGGATCTCTCTTTTATCTTGTACTGGCTATGGTGGCACACATCTGTAATCCCAGCACTCAGGAAATTGAGGCAGGAGGATCACCACAAGTCCCAGGAGAGCCTAGACTACAGAGCAAGACCCCATCTCAAAACAAACAACAAAAAAAAAAGAACATGTGGCATCATTAGTTATCACAAAAAATGCAAGAAACCCAAATGTTCATGACAGGGCATTCTATAAGTAAGCAGTGTTAAATTCACACTATTAACTGTGAAAATTATAAACTGTATCTGTACAAAATAAAGATGAAATCTAAGAAACCTAATGTTGAACAAAAGAAAGTTACAGGAGACAATGTGATAGAATTATCACATACAAAAAGCAAAAACATTAAGACAATTTATTATTAGGGATATAGAAATCTATATTAAAACCATGATTTTGGTGGGTGGGTACAGGGTCTTGCTATGAGGGGCGTTCAGAAGTCAGCATGGCATGCACTACTGGGGATTGGCCTCAGATCCTTGTGCTATCCAGGCAGGCACTTAGACTGCCAAGCTATCTCTCCAGCTCTTAATAAATAGCAACTTTTAGGAAAGTTTATATTTAGGGAGAAAGATTGAGGTACAGGCAGAGGGAACTTGGGGGTCAGATTGTTTTTTTCTGAGAAGGAATATAGGTTCAGATGTGTCCTACTTTTTCACCTTATTTCAAAATATTTGTATGTGAAAAGTATTTTTGGTCTGTATCAAATATTGCAAAATAATTTTTAAGGGAACAAACTGAAACACTATCATTAGTAGTAATAAGCATCTGTATTAATTATAAAAAAGGAGCTGGGAACAGCCTCCTCACTTGGAAAGATGACTTTTTTCCCCTAATGCTGTGGCAGTGACCCACACTGACGTTGAGTGTACCTAAACCCACAAATGAAGGCCCATTGTTTTGATCAGTTCTAGAACCCAGGCCATAATCCTTTCTGGTTCTGCACTTCTCTTAAAGTTTTTATTATGCAGTTTGCATAAATCAGTTACAGTCATCCATTGGCTTAATCATTCTCAGGATCTGAGTGTGTAGTATGTGTTGATGTCCACCATAAAGATTCTTTCCCTGAAGAGAAATCTTGCAGAAACTAAGCCAAGTATCTCATACCTACAGAGAGAGATGCAACTAAATTCAGCATTTGCAGAACAAAGCTGAGGCTTGTAGCCAACAGAAATAATCACTACACATCTATCACCAGAGGTACATACCTAACTTCCAGAGCAACCTAATCACTTAATAAACATGTCAAGTCTCTTTTATCTTGAAGTGAAAGACCTAAAGGGAAAAAATAGGGTATACAGATGAATGTCCATTTTGTATCTGTGTATTCAAAGTGGTTAGGATAGATATATAGTTGCATTCTCTTAATGAATAGAATGATTTTTTCTAATGGTGTTTGTAAGTAGGATCTCAAGTCTGCATCTTGTACAGCAATTAACCACTAAGAAGAATATATGCAGTGTGTTATTTGTTGAAACTGTACTTCCGATTTGATTTGAAACTGTCTCATTGCTTTTTATCAAAAAAATTTTGGAAAAAAAAAAAAAAAAGAAAGACCTAAAGGACCCACACCATAATAGTTACCAGCCAGTATCCAAACTTTAGCTGGCTGCTTGCAAACTACCTATGAATAATCAATTCAGAATAATACTCAGTTCTGTTGTTTTTCTTTTGGCTTCCCCCAACCCCCCCTGTTTTGAAAGATTTGGCCTTTGCAGTCTCCACCCTCTGCAGGGGATTCTGTGTTCTCTGCACCAGGAATGAGTCAGCATATGGATAAATATCTGCATTTTTCAAGGAAGTAGACTGTTTATCAAAAAGCCCAATCTGTCCAACCTTAGATAAAAATCAAGACATTTTATAGTAGCCCAGATAGTTAGCTCAGCAATCAGACTCTGGAACATACAGTACAAGTCCTTTGGGAAATACCTAGCTGAGGAGTGACTTTTGGCCTCTTGGGTAAAGTGTTCACTTCACAGACAGCAGATCCTTTGTAAAAGGGAAACGGACTCCATCAAAACTGGGTGGTGACAGATAAAGGCAGGCCACTCCTGTTTGAATGTTTGTCGTTTTGGTGGGGATTTTGTTTAACAGGGTTCCTACCTTATCTCTCTTTCTTCAGATTTATAGCTCCAAAGCCCATAAAAAGAGAGGCCACAGATGTGAACATGAGCTCTGGAAAGATTAAAAACAAACCTAGGCTATTTAGTAAAAATAATCTTGAGATATTTGGAATTTTGTTGTTATTGGCCTTTTAAAAATTAACATTGAAGATCACATCAGGAGATCCAAGAGTATTTGACTAATAGTACTAGTAGTACTTGGCTAACTACACGTATGAAAATCCTAGAACACTGCCTTGGCTTTATTTAAAGTATGTGTGCTTTTCTCTTCTTTTCTGTGCTGGGAAACAGGTTTAAGGTCACTGTTCAATTAGAAATTGTTTTATTCTGTGAACTAAGCTACTGCACTGCAGATGGTAATTTGTAATAGTGGTTTCATATTGTGAGTGCCTCTCATTGTGGTATTCTGAACACGGGCTGCTTGTCATGACATGCCAGTTACTGCTAAGATGTCTCTCGGGTAGGTGGATGTTCAAGAAGAAGGGGGTGATGAATGAAAGCAAGAGACAGGAAAAGGAATACTGTGGGACAGTCCTGCTTCAAGGTTGTATATGGTGAGATTTTTGGACTTATGTGCAAACATGAGAAGCATAGAATTCTTTATCCTATTGTTAAAATATAATCTAATTTTTAAATGTTCTTTATCATATTATGTAGGGACTTAAGGTTCAACATATCAATACTTGATGAAAAATACCTGTTCCTTATTATGCCTAAGATGTTTGAAATGTAGTGAAATAGTGAGGTTAAGCTTGATAACGTAAATCGTTTGATAATAACAATAAGCTTGTCTTCTGGATGGTTAACAACCTAAGTTTGCAGACCAAAATTAGAGAAAAAGGAGGGCTACAAGGAAAGCCAATATTTTGGCCCTACCCTTCTAAGGTCAATTAAGACTCAGGACATATGAGAACTTGTACTGTAACGTCAAGTACCTCGGTAGTGTCCCAGATTTTCTGATCAAGAAGGTTATGGGGCCAAAGAGGAAATTGATCGATGACGTGGAGTGTGCCTAAGGAGAGTCACATGAGGAGAAGACACTCTCTCAGGCTTTCACAGAGAGCACATTGGCCAAGCAATGGCCGTGACTCATCCACATGGCTGCACTGACAAAGGTTCTACAATCTGAGGTACAGGATCTCAGGATAAATCCTGAGGGCATTTCACTGACCTTCTCAAACCAAAAAGCTACAACTCTTGTTGCATAGGTTCTGCTTTACCTTGGTCTTAACCATCCAGTAGAAAAGTATGAAGATGAAATATAGGAAGTAAAGCCATGTTGTTATGTTGAGCTGTGGGGGACTCACGTCAATAATTTCTGACATTGCCAATTAAACAGAAGACCCAATGCTATTATGGGCTTCTGTACTCTTTTGGAATATTTTGCTGAGTTTACACACCTATAATATTCAACAACGGAACTTAAAAAAAATTGGGAATAGAATGATTTTTTCTAATGGTGTTTGTAAGTAGGATCACAAGTCTGCATCTTGTACAGCAATTAACCACTGAGAAGAATATATGCAGTGTATTATTTGTTGAAACTGTACTTTCGATTTGATTTGAAACTGTCTCATTGCTATATGTTTATCAATAAAACTTTGAAAAAAAGAAATTGTTTTATTAAACACCTGTCTTACACCATTCTGTCAGGCAAAGACAATAAATAAGATATGTGTGGTCCCTCCCTCATGAAGCTTAAAGTAAAAAGATCATTATGTCTCACTATAGCAGAAAATAATACTTATCTCCTACTAAATGATCCTATCTAGAAACAAATGCTATAAGTGGTGGTACCTGGCACCTATATGCCCACTTGTTTTTTCTGCTTTGGAGAGGGGTTTAGTCACTGCTGCTAAGCATTTGATTATACCTAAGCAAGGTACCACCTTCCTTGGATCTAGGAGTTAACCTGCTGTTTGCATGGATAGTGTGACTGTTCCTTTAACCTATTGCTGTCTTTCTTCTGCTGCTTCTGCGGAAGGGAAAGAACCTTGGCCCTCAATTCGATCACACTAATAGTTGTCATTTATGATATACTGTGAGATAAAAATCAAAAATGCCATTCTACAGCTGGGAAAGTAGTAAGCAGAGAGCAACTTGCCTAAGATCACACAGATGATAAGTGTAGAAATGTATTTAAACCAAGTCCCAAGTGTCCAAATTCAAACTCAGCTCTTCCTGTTCTGCCTTGCTTTGTCTAACCCACACAATGATGCAATAGTGTTATTTCTTGATCCTTTAGTGAGGTGATATTGGCCCATTGCCTTCACACTTGGGAGTCAGGGCGTTAGGGAATGCAGGCTTTCTGAATTGATGTGTATGGACTGTGCGACTTTATGGAGTGTCTCCCTTGGTTTTCCCAGTTTATAAGATGGCTATCTGTAAGCACACAGCTGAATTCTCTGTGAAGTGCCTGGCCATGCCAGAGATGAAAGGAAAAAGCTGCCTCCCATTCATGGACTTCTTGGGGGAAACATACACCTTAGGATTTTCAGCCATTGTCCCAGTTAGTTGTGAGTGTGTTTGCTTTGGTGGGGCCTCAAGCTGGACCCAAGCCATCACCTGCACTAGGGCAACTTCCTGCTGCATCAGAGAAACTGTTCCTTCAAGGTCTCCCCACCCAGGAATTAAACCAACATGACCTTCTTGCTTTGTGACACAGCTCACAGGGACAGCTGCACTTCCAACTGCAGTGACACGACTTGGTCACAGTCTTCAAATAGTTTATTTTTAATGGTTTTTTTCATGCAGAAACTTTGAGAGGTCAGTGTGTCAATTTACTGTGAAGGAAACAAGCCTCTTAAAAATCCCTGCCCTTTTCAGTGAGTATGTTCTGCTAACATACCAAACTAGAACCAGTCCCATGATTTTAAAAAAGGTTTTAAGTAAATAAAGCAGACACATATCACCCCAGATTCATTCTTTATGAAGCCAGTAGTTAAAAGGGAAAGAAAGAGGCAGGATAGCTGTACAATATAAAATCAATAACTATGTATACTGGGGCCAGCAAGATAGCTCAGCAGACTAAAGCACAAGCTTAGGCAAGTGCAGAGACTGTGGTTCGATCCCTGGCACCACATGCCTTGCTGGCCCCGCCCCCAGGGTAGGCTGCACTGGCCACAGAGTCTGGACATAGTGATGAACACAAGTAATCCCAGCACTGGAGAGGCTGAAAGGAGGAGGATCACCACAAGTTCGAGCTGCATAGTAAGACCCTATAACAACCAAATACATTAAAAAAAAAAAAAGCTATGCATACTAGTTTGAAGATGGTAGATAGGTTTTATTATGTGTATGTATTTATGTTCAAGCTATCCTTTGCTTGTGACATTTATGCTAATCAGTAACAGTTAACTCTCAAATGCTCACTGGATCAGTTCCATGCAGTTGGTAGAATCTGGAAGTTGTTCCTACGTTCAAGACATGAATTTTAGTTGGTTTATGTGTAGAGTGAAAGAAAACATAGGTCCAAATATGTTTTAAGAGTGAAGGAGAAGGGAAATTTATTTTGGGTAGTGGAGAATTCTTTTGAGAAAGTACTAAGGGAAGGTGGTTTTAAGATTCCTTTTTGGAGACAGAGTTTAGTGTGATGAACAGGAGATGGTGAGTCCTCCTCGTGTGTAGGCCAGTTTCCTCACAAAAGCAGCAGTGGGGGCCTGTGACTAGACTGCATTCATAACAGTCATGCAAAAGCCTGATAAAATCAAATGCTTAATTGTGGTAAAATTATAAAAACTAAATGAAATACATATTTTAATTGTTTAGGGTTTAGAAATGTGTCGGCTGGCTGTAGGAATTGTGATATCCCATGTGAGAATGTGCCTTAGGGCAAAAATCTTCTAAAACTTGTAGGTTAAAGGAGGGAAGATATGGTATGAGATGAGATGACATATGATATGATATGATATGATATGATATGATATGATATGATAAAAGGGCAGCTTTTGACCTAGACAGAGACTCAAAGATAGTGGAAGGCAGGCTTGACTCAGTTGAAGAATTCAGATCTCAATATATGTCAGAACAATCAAAGGACATTGTGAGGTTGGGTAGAAGTTTACATTGCTCCAAAGAGCTGAGGTTGGGGAAAGGTTTATTCAGGTTGGCTGCAGAGGACTCCCCAGCCTGAGTAAATATAGTTCTGCCCTTTCTTTCACATAGAAAGAATAGGATGGAGCCCGCCAAATAGCTCAGTGGATTAAAGCACCTGCAAGCAGGCTTAGTGGCCGGGGGTTCGATCCCCAGGCCAACTGTGACTGCCCTGCCCCCAGGGCACGCTGAGATGGCAATTGAGACTGGGCATGGTGGCATGTGCCTGTAATCCTAGTACTTGGGAGGCTATAAATAGTAGAATCACTATGAGTCTGATCTAGTAGTGAGACCCTGAACACCCTGTAGACCCTTCTCTAAAATACAGAAAGAAAAAAAAAAGTATAAGATGATCCAAGTTGCTTATTGTCCAGCAGAGAAGTCTGTGGGCCCAACAGTCCGTGGAAAGCAGAAGAGTACCTTTGTCTGCCTGAGGAAGCTGGGGACAGTGTCACAGAGACACCAGCCTCAGACTGTCTTAAGTGAATCGGCCTTCCCAGAGGAGCTGGGGAGCTGAGGAGCAGCACCAGGGCTCACCAGGAGCAGGACGCCCCTCACCATAGAAGAGTTTTTCACATCCAGAGTGCTCTCAGCCTTCCAGAAAGCTACACAGTTGTTTAGTTCTGGCTGGTAAGGATAAAAGATAAGAGCTAGCACCAGACATGTGGAGCTGATATGATAGCTTAGCATAGGAGACAATTTTTCCTCAGCTACCTGAACTGAACATCTACTCCACCCAGTTTTTAATGGTGGACCAGATTCCTAGGGAGGAAAGCACATACCCTAACTGCACATGGCACTTTCAGGGCCTTGAAGTCTGACCTCCCTCCCAGCACATCCTCTCTCTGACTTCCAACACCTTCCATTGTGAATCAAAAGGGGTTAGAGGGAGGGCACTTGGTCCAATTTGTGTGTTTTAGAAAAAGTTTCCTACTTGTCTGGAGTACTGCTCAGAGGACAGAAAGAGCACTCCACCCATAGTCAGAAAACAGGGTTAGGTCCTCGGATTTCTCAGCTTGAGACTCTTCTGTCTCTGAAGCGAGGGTGCTACTTGTCCTGCCTCCCTCCCAGGAGGTTTGTGAGGATTAAACTGAAGGAAAGCATGTCAGAATCCATGAAGGAAAGCATATCAGAATCCATCACATGCTTTAGAAATGCAGTGTTTTGGGTGCTTTAGTGTTGGCCACTCCCATGCCTCCTCCCTGGTTTACAGTTCATCACCTCACTAAAGGATCATTTCACTGGCACTCTTACACCATCCACTCCTCCATCCCATGGACATACCACTGTCATCCAGTGGCCTCTCAGGATACAGTCTCACCTGTCCCCGGCTTTCTGTCTCACTCAGCCATGGTCTCTGCTGGCCTCCTTTGCTGTCTATTTCCTCACCTTTCTTACACCATTTCTGAAAACTTTTCTGTTGTCTCTGTAGCACTTGATCTGTGTAACATATTTCAGTATATATTACCTTGGATAGATCACTAGTTGTCATGTGTGCTTGCTTCATTATTTGGATGAAGGTGTACACTGGAGCTGAAGACTTAGATAGGAATCTTATGCACATACCTCGCCCACACAGAGGTAGCGCCTGGCAGGGGCTCAGCGACCTCTTGCTTTAGTGGGGGGCATGGAGGGTCCAAGCACCTTGCAGGCTGAAGTGCTCACATCTGCAAGGGGTCTTTTCCTGAGAGGAAGTTGGTTCTCCTCATTTTGCATCGAGAAATGCAAAACTTAGAGGAGATGAATGAGTTGCAAGGGAGCTGTGTGTCCAGGAGGGGAGCCAGACTGTGGCATGGTGCAGGGAGGAATGAGGACATGAAGGAGAACTGCTCCTGCATGCAGTGCACAGGCCACTGCTGGAGCTTAGGACTTAGGCTTAGTTAGGGAAGACCATGCAGAAGTGACCAGACCCAACCTGCCCCAGCAGAGGATGGCTGCTCTCTAGAGGGTAACTAAAGTAATCATCTTGGTACAAATCAAGTGAATAAGAGTTGGGAAGAATGTAGGTGATTCAGCTACTGCTGTGGCTGGGTCTAGGCAGTGGGCTTTACAGCCCATTTCCTGGAGAATTTTCAAAGGGACAATGATTGCAGCTTTTCTGTCCTTAAGCGCCTGCCCCCTGCCCCTCAGTTGGGACTGTTCACAGAATCAGATGAGGCTACATCTGATCTCTTAGAGAAGCTGGAACAGCAGTGGAAAGGTTCTAACCTCATGGTGCTGGTGATTCCATTCCTGGTCAGACATGGATGAGCATTCTGTCCAGTCTCCTCTGATCAAAGCTGAACTCCAGATGACTGTGTGTTAATATTTCCCTATCACTGCTTACTTTATGAAGGAATATGCTCCATGCAGGTAACCCACTCCTGCCCCCAGCTGAATTTATTGTACTTATTGCCTAACTGGGACAAGTCTGGGCTGGGGCTGGTGAGAGCAGCAGTGGCAGGTTCAGGAAGGCAAGCTGTAGACCAGTGGGCAGGCCTGAGGGCTGGAAAGCTACATGGCAGGCGGGTGGGGCGCCAAAGCTTAGCTGGGTGTCTAGAAAACTGAGGGTGTGGCGCGAGATCAGCTCCTGGGAGAGCGAAGACTAACATTTAGTGCATATGCATTTATTGGCATGGCTAGGTCTTTTGTCAAAAATATCACATACTCACAGTTGAGATTTTTAAATAAACGGAATTACCAATACTTCTCCTTCAAAAGCCAATATGCACTCTTCACTAAGTGAAAAGTCTTTGATCAGTCTAGGCTAAAATATTAAAATTCTACTTTCATAAGCTGTTTCATAGCTTTCAAAAATTCCTTCCTCCACCCCCATTCCCTGCCCATGTCAAGAATTAGGAGTAAACCATATTTTGTTTAAAATCTTTGATGAACCCTTTCTCCTCTCTCCTAGGCTGCCAAATTTTGTTCTAAAAAAGAAAAGAAAAATGGAGGCTAATATGACAACAAGATTTGTACCTTCACAAGTAAATATTACAGTTTAGCTGGGTAACTACTTGTGGAAGCTTGTTAGGTCAAAGTGACTCACTTGCGTACATGAGGTTATTTTTAGAGATGTAATTTGTACTGTTTAGAAAAGAATAAAGAGATGGTAAAAGGCTAGATCGCTCATTATAGTTTACAGAGCTCATGAACCCAGCATCCATGCAGAAGGTGACTAAGCAAGGGGTCGGTTGGTACTTTCTCTCAGAATTTCACAGACGTGAGTCATCTACTTTAGTCTGTAGACACAGCACTGAGGTACTTGTGACTCAGCTCCCTTTTAGAAAGAGCACTAGAATTCAATTCTGATATACTTTTGTAGTTAAGTAGTGAGGAAATTACATGCCAGAGCAAAATATGCCTTTGTACCATGCAGCCATCGGATGTTTTGAGCAAGGGTTGATCTCCATCTGTGGCCTTTGAAATAATCTGCTTGTGATCTGTGGTGGGTAGCATGGCCATCTATCCTGCTGTTGTATATCACCAAGCTGCCCTCTTTGTGTTGGCTTTACTGAGCCATCCAGACTTCACTGCTAGACTGGCCTTGGAAGGAATCCCAGCCTTACTCTTCGGCACTTTGATATCCAGCATGAAGGCCCATGTCCGTGTGTGTGTGTGTGTGTGTGTGTGTGTGTGTAAATCTTCAGTGTACAACATTAAAATTCTAGTTTTCATAAGCTGGCAGAAATAGCTTCCAAAGTCTTCCTCTCTTGCCCCTTTTCCCTGTATGAAAGGTTAGAAAGAGTAAAGTCATATTTTCTTAGTGAAAAGAAGACAGCATGTGTAAGGAGACTCTCTAAGCAAGCAGGCTTATCCAAGAAAATGAGTGTTCCTCTGCAAGGCTGATCTTTGTTCTCAGATGCAGGGCTTTGCTGGCCAGTTGTCTGTGAAGAACAGCCTCACATGAAGGTTTTTGTCTCAGGTACACACTAATGACACAGCTTGTTCAGATTTAAGCCTTCCAAATATAACCTGTCCTTTCAAATAGACCATGGCTTTGCAGTTTGCAGGCATATCAATATATTATTCATAAGCAACAAAAATTTTGTTTATTCCACTTATCAAGGAAACATAGAGACCAGATGTGATGGCACATGCCTGTAATCCCAGGTCTTGGGAGGCTGTAAACAGGCAGATCAATGAGTCTGATCTAGTAGTGAGACCATGAATACCCTGTAGACCTTTCCCTAATAAACATATACATATATATGTATATGTATATATATATGTATATATATATATTTTTTTTTTAAAAAGGAAACATGAACATGGTTACAAAAGCAAATGGCCTAGGCATTCAGTGAAAAATAAGAGTTCCCTGCAATATGCCTTCCCATTAACAGTCTCTTAACCATGTCTGTCACTTGGCTCTTGCCTCTACCCAACCATTTCCTCCTTCACCTCCTCTGTCAGTAGAACTGTATTACTAAGAACTGCAGGGCATGTGGAGGGTAAAGTGCTATTGTCAAGTAGAAAAGCCTGTTTACATTCAAGTCAACTTAGCAAATGCTGAATATCTACTGTTGGCCCAGCCCTGTGTAGGCCTTCTGTTCACAGAAGTGGGTTGGTGCACAGAGGAGTTTATACTCAGGTGAGAGCAACACAAATCCAAACTCCTAAGTATAAACACTGTGAAAATTGCTCTAATGCAGGTGTATACAAGTATATGAATAGTTTTATAGAAATGCGCTAAAGCTCAGCTTTTAAGTGCAAATGGAAATTTTCTAGGCAGAGGAACTCTCTCCTAAACAAAAAGAACAACATGCTTGTAGACTGATGTAGTACATTCTGAGGATTAAAAAGTACCCATAAAACTGAATTTGTAGGATTCATGAGTGAAGAGAGTGATGAGATGAGGTGGAAAAAAACATACCTAATTCTGAAGAGTCTTGGGTATCAGTTGTTCAGAATGTGTCCTATTACTGATGGATGTGCTGGAAGGATGTTCCACAAGGCTGTGCCAGTGCCTCACACACTCCCCGCTGAGGGTGGGGTGGGGGTGAATCCAAGCAGGAAGAGGCCAGGGTTTGAAAAATCACTTTAGTGACTATTTCAGGCAAAAGAATGCAAGGTGGTAAAGCTGTGGGAGTAGGGAGGGAGAAGAAAGAACAGATTCTAGAAATGCTTTTTCGTAGATTCAGAACATGGTGAACACTGGGGGCCAGGGGTGAGGGAGAGGGAGGAATTGCAGGTTGCTGTATAATTCCTAGCTTGGTTAGCTGAGGAGAAACTGAAAATTAAAGAAGAGGACTAGAATTTGGAAGAAAAGAAATGAGTTTGGATATATTGAGCTTGACATGTGATAAATAAGTAGAAATAATCTTAGGCAAGTAGCCAAACAACGGAAGACTAAAGCTTATGACACAGAGTGGTGGCCCCTGAAACCACATGTCTGGGGGAATTCCCACAGACTAACCTTGGGCAGGAAGGGACTGAAAACAGCTGTGGGGAAGGTGAGCCACTGGTAAGGGCAGAAGATTCCTGATGGAAATCACTGAGCAGCAAAGGGTGTGATGAGAGTCTGGAGAGAAGGACCCCAGAGAGGCAGGCATGGACAGGGCTTGGAGGGCAGGAAGAGCAGGGGAACTGACAGTGAAAAGCAGCACTTCCTCAGTGGTTGGAGAGCTGCTTGATGGAGAGGGAAAGAAGCATGAGTGTAGGTGGAAGCCAGGTGGAAGCAGGTTATAGAACTGATTGATTTTCTAGAGTCTGGGGAAGAATGAATGGGCCACAGCTGTGGCGGGGTGGAGTCCAGGAGGCAAGTTTTGGGAATGAGAGAATCGAGAGAATCTTCAGCACAAGAAGGAGCTAATGGGGGAGAGGATGAGGTTTCTTGACATAGAGTTCTTTCTTCCTCCAAACTCAAAGCTGGGACCACCAGCAGGCTTGCCCTTAGCCATCCCTCAGGACCACTACAGAGTTCACACTTTGCTTGCTTGCTTTTCGTTCTTTCTTTCTTTCTTTCTTTTTTTTTTTTTTTTTTTTTGGTGGAACCAAGGATTGAACTCAGGCCCTTGTGCTTGCTTTCTTGACTGCCATCTGGTGAAAAGGCCACTTGAGAAGGTGAAGAAGAGACTTGTTCCTGAACCTGAGCTTGGTCAGCAGCAGTCCACACTGTCACTCCACCATCTGTATCTTATCTACTGGGTTAAAACGGCACATTGTGAAATGAATGAGTAGTAGCTGCTCAGCCTCAGCCTTTGAGCCACCACAGCAGCACTTAGTACTTCTCACACTGTATTGTGATTATCTTGTTTATTACCTTTCCCCAAGCAGAGTATATTTTTGCTTCACCTCAAAATCCCCTACTCTTAACCTAGGGTTATACAGACATGGGCAACCCTTACAGGCATTTTTAAGAGAATGTACAGACTCAGGTATTCTTTTGACTTGTGATAATGCAATTGGTCCTACTCTCAGATCAAATCATAGCTGACATTTAAATCACTGAAATCCCACAGGCCATTCTGTGCTGTACTAAAAGTGGCTTTAACTCTTATTGGTCAAAAGTCCTGTGATCAAAAATGTTCATGGTCACGAGCAACTCTCTTGTTTTGTAGAACTCTTAGTCTTCTCTTAAGCCAGATTCATACATGTTTAGATATATTTAGTACCTGTGAAGATACTGTACCTTCATAAAGTTTCCCATAGGCCCAGGGTTCAGACACTTCTCCCCCTGTCCACACTGGAGTCTGCTCAGGTACTACCTCTTGGATTTCAGTTTAATTTTTCAGTGAGCTGTGGTTGAGTGACAGCTTGGAGGATTGGACAATTAAAGAATCAAACCTATTTTTCCATGGAACTGATTAATAATATACATAAAACAAGGCATTTGGCCCCTAGCAACAGAGATGCCCATCACAGTGAGAGTTGGCAAGAGTTGTGGTGAGGTAGGGGTGAGAAAGGCCATTCTGTTATAAAAGTGGCAGGCAGGCTGAGTGAGTAGGGTTAGCTCTTGAGTCAGCTTTGGGGAGCCACTGAAGTGAGAAATTGGTCATATGTGTGAGGGCAAGACAAGGCCTCAGTGCCTAAAGCAGTCAAACTACCTCAGAAAAACATCCTTCCTGGACAATTTCGGCTATTAGTGGCTAGGCAGCCTGTGTCTTGTGATACTAACTTTGCAAGAGTATAAATAAACACCTCTACTGTTGTTGTTAGGTCCTTTGCCCATCAGGCAATGGACCACCACCTAAACTCAGCTCTTGTCTTCTTGTCTTTGTTTTCCTCATTGCTGCCACCATTTCTCCCTGCGATACACTGAGATATTGAGTCCCCACAGTCTGCTATGTTGTGGCCAAGTTTAAAGTACTTTACAGTATTTAAAAGCCATTTGGAACTTGGGTTTCTTTATTCCTAATTTTACTGCTTTCCCCTGCACTTAACTGCACCATATGTAAGAACTTTGACTTCTATACTCAGAACTGAGTCATCTCCCTCTGCTTAGTGGGCTGCATCACACCATCTGTAGCAGGAGGCTCTATTGCCCCCCAACCTCACTGTCCTCACATGCTGCATTCTAGAGTAGTGTTTTATTCAGGGGAACTTGGGCTATACATTTCTCCCCCATCCCTTCTTCCCCATCCACACTGGAGAGTGCTCCCAGTGGGCTAGAGTGAAGGGTGAGCTTACAGTCATTGAGCAGGCCTCAACATGCAGGACAGGTAGGGGCCAATTATTGGGGACCCAGGAGTTTTGTGAATTACTTCAGGTCCACACTGAATGGTGGGTGTGTGAGGTTTTACCACTTGTTCTTAGGTTTAACCAAAAGCATAACCAGCTATATAAAACAAGGAGATATATACAAAATATACATTCCCTCTTATGTTTATCCATGGTGGAGGTAAAGGTGACATCCCAGCACACCACACCACACACTCACCAGGAGAGTGGCCTATAGGCAGTCTTCTGCATGTTGTCACCCCTTCCAGAGAGAGAAGCAGCAGGATGAAGAGGGTCAGGGTTGACTCAGGGTTTGTTTGGCAGAGCATTAAATGTAGCTGGTGTGTGGTGATATAGAACCTGCAGGCCTGAAATCAAAGTGAACTCTGACACATAACTCGTTCTAAACACTTGAGTCTCTCTGTCTATAAGTTGGACCATTTGCCCATCATGTGGGTACAAATGAAATTATGTAGATGAAAGCATATTTAAGCTACAAATCATATATCATTATATTCCCAGGGTTCTGGAACAATCAGACTGAAATGTAGGTGAGCATTTGGAGAAGGATTCTGAGATTGTAACGTTATCAGAGGATATTTATCGGTGGGACTTTTCAGGGATTGAACTCAGACCCTTGCGCTTGCCAGGGAAGTGCTTATTCTACTGAGCCATCTCCTTGGCCCCATCGATGGGACTTTATGAAGAGCCAAGTCTTTGGAGTTAAACACACCCCTCAACCAAGCTTTTGAAGTAAAGAGGTGTTGGGCAGAAAGGGGAGAAAGAGAGGCAAGTAAAAATGTGAACAGATAAAAGTAGCAGGTCGATAAGGTGTTATAGAATCCATGGGAGAAGAATTTAAGTGAACAGTACTGTTGGGTGCTGTTAAAGCACCTAGACAGGACATAAAATGCATTTCCCATCACAAGAAAGAAAATTGTAACATGAAAAATAAAAATTCTTAAACATCTGAGAGCATGGTATCCTTGAGCTTAACCTATCCAAAAGGCAAACACATCATATTCTTCTTCCCCCTGACTGTGTATGGCAGTCTCTTAGACTGTGCCTTCTTGATCAAGGGCCAGAAAATTTGCTTGCTTATAACCACCCCAGCTGAGGTGACAGATAAACCAAAATACCCAAGTACAAGCTTTCAGAATGGTAGCAGCAAAGCAATGTGTAGCACTAGTGTTAGAAAGTACCTGGGCTCCAGACTCAGAAGGCCAGGGTCTAACTTTCACCAGTCTCTTCTTCACAGCTTCAAGTTCATTTTCTGACTGGACATTCTTTAACTTACCTGTTTCCCAGGAATAGACTTACTCTCCAGTAGAAAGAGATGAGAAAGACTGATGGGGCAGAAAGAACCCAGCACATTGTAGGCATTCAGTAAATGTTGATCTCTTGCCTTTTTGGCTGTGTGTGTGTGTGTGACTAGAGATTGAACCCAGGACCTTCTCTCTGAACTATATCCCCACCTTTTTTGGAGACAAGGTCTTGCTAAATTGCCTGGGAGAAGATCAAATTTGTGATTGTCTCCTGGCTCAGCCTCTAGGACTACTGGGATTATAAGCATGTGCCACCACACTGGCTTAATTTGTTTTTCTCAGAGTTTAGAAAAATATATCAGAAAAATATATATATATATCAGAATGAAAAATGAAACAAAAACTCCCCATGCCCATCTGTTGTCCTTGGGATTTTTTGCAGATTTGGGTTAATGAAGAACCCAGAGTCATACTGTAAAAGCAGCCACTGTAGAGGCAGTTGCTTGGTTCCTGCAGGGAGATTTATTGTGTGGTGAAGTGGGTGGTTTGATAGTACCAGTGGACTCAAGTCAGGGCCCTGGGGTCCTCTGCAGCATCTCAAGCAGTTGGGACAGGTCACTGTCAGCAGCACGATCTCCTTACTTATAAAGTGCATAGGTGATTTCTCAGCCCTTACTGAACTGCAGTTTGAGTGTATCCTTCGTTTAACAATGTGTAGAAATTTTTGAGTAAACATCTTGCCTATATGCAGCTCAGTTGGGCTCTACAAGCATCTTCTCAAAAAGCAGCTGAGAGGAAGCAGACTGCAGAGGTATCCCAGAGTTGGTAAGATTTGCTCACAGGGTCCCCCCAGGCCTGACTCTCATACCTCCTGATTCTGATGAGCTAGTTCCCAAGTCCTGAGCACTTGAAGCACTCTGGAGAGGGCCTGTGGCCATTCATACCCTTAACCATTAGAAGAATCTAGGAGGCTGACCTAATAGATCAGGGCCACGAGAGAAGCCACAGTGTGTACTAGTTGCCTAGGATGGCGCTGGCACACTTTATTGGCTTTGGTGTCTTGAATGAAGACATTAAGGATAGATATAATTTTGACTTTGAGTCATTTAGAAAAGGATAAGAGTAAGCCAAGTATAATAGCGCAAGCTTGTAATCACAGCACATAGGAGGCTGAAGCAGGAGGATTGTTGCAAGTTTGAGGCCAATTGGGGCTACAAAGTGAGCTCAGGGCCAGCCTGAACTACATAGTGAGACCCTGTCTCTAAAAGAAAAGAAAAGGGCAAGCTTTCTTTTCATTTTCCGGTTCCAGATGCTTGGTCTCCACAGTTTACAGTGCAGTTATGGCCAAGTCCAAGAACCACACCATGCACAACCACTCTTGAAAGTGGCACAGAAATGGCATCAAGAAACCTTGGTCACAAAGATACAAATCTCTGAAGAGGATAGATCCCAAGTTCCTTAGGAACATGCATTTTGCCAAGAAGCACAATAAGAAGGGCTTCAAGAAGATGCAAGCAAACAATGCCAAGGCCATGAGTTCATACACTGAGGCTATCAAGGCCCTCGTCAAGCCCAAGATCATTCCAAAGGAAGTAAACTGCAGGCTTGCTTATATTGCCCAACCCAAGCTTGGGAAGCGTATCTGTGCCCGCATTGCCAAGGGTCGCAGGCCTTGCAGCCAAAGGCCCATGCTCCAGCCAAGGCTGAGGCTCCAGTTTCTGCTCCAACCCAGGCTTCCAAAGGTGCCCAGGCCCCCATGAAGGCTCCACAGTAAAAGCCTCTTATCTGCTGATGTGAAAACAGAAGGACTGTTGTTACCCTTGGGGTGCCATCTGTGGGGAGCTGGTGTCCTCCAGTGCTCTTTTTACAAATAAACCTGAGGCAAGAAAATAAAAAAAAGAAAAGAAAAGAAAAGAATAAGAGTGAAGCAAATGTGATATCTATTTTTGAAAGATTTCTGTCAAACACAATGAAAAAGAAAGTTTTGGAGCTTTCAAGAACAAAAGTCCTCAGTTATTTGGGAAGCATAGCTATCAGGAATGGTTTGCTCGGTAGGAAGCTACTTTTCTTTGGGTAACACTGAGCCAGTGTCTTCAGTTGAGAATTAAATCATTCCTGTCCACTTAATATATAAGTCAAGCACCTCATTTAAGTCAAGGGCTTGCCTCACTGTGATCATGTTATGTTTATAGTTCATCAGCAGTGACCATACCTTTATCTCAGATGAAACTCTAATTGAAATTGCCATCAAAACATTAATTTACATTCCCCCACTGCATCCACCATCTGTTGGCATAGAAGAAATAATGAAAAAGGAACTGGCCAAGGAAACTGTAACAATAAAACCAAACCAAAATCTGGAAAAGTTACAGACCAAATACTTAATCCTTAAATATTCATAAATTGTTTATATTTCTACTCTTCTTTTACTGAGGAACAAGACCACTCACAAAGGAAAAAAAAAAGGTTGACCTTCCATGAAGTACATATGAGAATGAGGATGATATTTCATTTTGAAGATCAAAAAACCCTGTGGCCAAGTTTTCCTCAGGTTTCCTCACTAGTCAGATGTTTCTGGTCTGTGATCAGCTCTTGCTGTAGGGCCCCATGTGTCCTGAGATTCCCCAGAGTTTGTGATTCTTTACTAGAACAAAGAAGATTATAAAATTAAAGAGAAAAGTACCAAAAGACCCCTGAATTTACCTCAAATAAAAGAGGAGACAAAACTAAGTTGAAAACTTAAAGAAACATGGCTACTTTTGATTTATGGGTTATGTGTTCTCAACTGGTTCTATTTTCTTAGTCTCACTGTGGAAAAATTATATAGGCACAGAATTTTAATTACTTCTAGAGGAAAAAAAAAAGAATAATAATAGGTAACCATTATAAATACCTTCTGTGTGCCAAGTATTCTACACATACATTCATTATAACGTGTAAACTACTCAATAGCCTTGTAGGGTAGGTATTATCCCATTTTAAAGATGGGAAAACCTGGACTCAGAGAGTTTAATACATTGCCTGGGGTCACCCAGGTTGGAACTGGCAGAGTAATAATCAAGCCTAGATCTGCTACATTCTGAAGGCCATTTCTTTCCGCAGTCCATCCTTTGTTACATTCCATCATGTTAGGTCCTTTTTTCGTCAGGCACTCTCTGTGGGCTAGATACTGGATAGCATGCTATACAGGCTGATTCAGCCCTGAAGCGAGAGTCTTTCTGTTTTATGGATGGAAAAAGAGCTCAGAGAGGTCAGCAAAAGCTAGATAACTAACTACTAAGAGAAACTTGAGTCATCTTCTTTAGAGCACTTCTTCCCTTGAACATTCAGCTTCACATACTTGTGCTTTCCTCACTTTTTTTTTTCTTAATGTATTTGGTACAGGGTCTCACTACGCAGCTCAGACTCGTAGTGATCCTCCTGTTTTCAGCCTCCCCAGTGCTGGGATTATAGTCATGCACCACCTGGATGGCCCCATTCAGTGTGCCTGGGGGTGAGGCCGGCATGGCTTGTTGTCCCAGGGATCGAACCCCAGTCCCTGAGCTTGCCTAAGCAGGCACTTAGTCCTATCCCTCCAGCCCTGACTTGTGCTTTCTTCATTAAGGTTCAGTAAGCTTCTCTGATAATAACTACTCCTTTTTTACTTGTATATTGTGTTTTCCAAAGCTCCATCCATTTTGGAGGATTTGCACTGAGCTGGGGATAATGGCTGACCCAGTGGAATGAGTGGTGTGGGAGGTCTGTGCTAGGAATGTCTCAGGGCAGCTGTGCTCCTAGACAGTGGCCACACTCCTCTGCTGTGCATGGAGAACACTGCAGGTGAGCATCTCTATGCAGAGCCCCTCCACCCCAGCACTGTCTCTAACCTGTCTGCCACCTACCCTGATCACCCACTTTTCCACCCTCATCTACACTGACTTGAGCGTCTGCCTAACTCCATCTTTTCCCTTCCCTTACCAGTCGCAGTTGTCTCCTGGCAACTACCTGTCAGAATCCTAATAGTCCTTCAAGCTCTGCTTGAAGCCATCTCATTCAGCAGGACTCCTCGAAGTCCCTAGACACCATTCGTTCTGGTCCTGCAGTGTGCACACCTCTGCCACTGCCCCCATGGCCTTCCATCCCAGGAACACTGGAGGTTGAGCTACACTGTCACAAGGGAAGACCCAGCACTTATTACTTAGCTTCCCTGGAGCAGCCTCCCAGCCGATGCCCAGGAAGAGTGTGCCACATTGCATCCATGTTGTTTTGTCCAGAATATTAAGGTCAAAATGAGATCCTTAAAGAAAAGAAGACTAGGTCAGTTTGAGGAATTTTATTCTCTTCATAAGTCTGCATTAGTCATACTTCACACAGTGGTAGTCACAATATTTGCAAATCAGCATTTAGCTCTATTGCTCCAAATTTTCAGGATTGCAGTTTAAGCTGACCAGTGCCATCCCCCCTTCCCACCTTAACCAAAGACTGCATTTGTATTTTTCCTTTCAGTCATCTACATTTAGAACATTGTCCTTGGTTTTTTTTAAATCAGAAGCTTATGACTTTTTAGAGACTTTGCCCAGCTTTTAAGTGCCAAAGATTTCACATTTGAATATATTTTATTTAAGGATTCTTTTAATTACATTCTTCCCTAATTTAGCCAGATTTCTTTTTTAATATTCCTAAGCAAGGAATTTATTTATTGTGACAATATTCTTTTAAAAATAGTAGTTTAAACAGTACTAAATGCTATTTAATGAATTTTCTCTTGCTCGGTTTCTTTTTGAGTCTCTTAAGAGCCTAGTTCTGTCTTCTGTGTCTAGTGCATTCAACATTTCTTCTGTTGGATGATCTGTGACAGTGAGTCACTAAGTACTTGTTGGCCACCTACTGTGTGTCTAACCCAGTGTGGAGGAGAACACATAAAGATAAGCATGCTGACATTGCCCAGCCCAGCTGAGAATTAGATTTATGGATGCAGAGGAGAGATAAATCACTCAGCTGACAAGGAAGGTTTCCTGGAGAAAGGTGGGGTGAGGACTGTGCCGGCAGTAATGGGTCACAGGGACTGAATAAGGAGCCAAGGCTGAGGAAAACAGAAGTCTGCAGAGCACAGGGTCCAGGATCTGAGCAGCGAGCAGATCCAGGGGACAGGCTGGCGCAGCTAGCGGGAGGCAATGGAGGTCAGCAAGTTCCAGCCTCGTTGGAACCAGGGAGTATGCTTGCTCAGTGAGGGGTGGATGAAGCAAGGTTCCCATGCCGGGGATGCCCTGCCCCACCTTGGCCACTGGATCCTTCTCTTCATTCCACGAGGGCCAGCCCTACTTGAGAGCACAGGTGGGAGTAGCCTGGATCTCAAACAGGCATTTCCTGATAACCTGAACCCTGAAAAGAGTAAACCCAGATAAACCCAGAGGAGCAGGCACAGCCTGGCCGGTAAGCTTCCCAAGACCAGCATCTGCTTCCTTCAGCTCTGTGTCACTCATTTCTTGCCACATTAACAAGGGCAGGCAAGCAGTGGGAAAGAAATGGGCAGTTATGGCTTTTCCACAGTTAATGAGTATGATGCCAAGAAGTGAAATAACAAGTGCAAGACTGCTATGTCTACACAGTATCCAGTACTTTATTGTCTTAGTCTCTGCATGGAGCATTCCTCAATGGTTCTGATTCATCCTATAATCTTCTGACTGCAACTTCAAGTCTGTCTCCTCAGGTAAAACTTTAACCTCAAACAAAGATCCCCTTTCCTGTGTGTGTACCCCATGTGTGTACTGTTGCCTGCCCATACCGCACATTCAGTTTTCCTGGCCCTCCTAGTTCTATAAATACTCCCATTTTTAAAATAGTCAAAAAGGAAAATATGTATACATAGAGTTCAGATGAAATGCACCTGGGTGCTTTCAGGACTACAAAAATAGCGTGTGTGCTCAGGAGAGGAGCAACGCCAGCACCGCAGGAGCCTGTGGCCACCACTCCCAGAGTGCTCCTACCTGCATGGCAGGCACCGCTCGAGTTCCTTAACCGCTGTACTGCACACTACATATGCACAAATAACCATTTAGATAAACATAACAAGTCACAAATCAATTGTATTTTTTCTTTCTTTAGCTTTATATAAATGGAATCATGCAGATTGCTTTCTTTGATGGTAAATATTATTGTCTTGGCTGGGGCTATAGCTCAGGACAGTGTGGGCTTACTGTATACAAGGATCTGGATTTATTCCTTAGCAAATCCCCCACCCCCAAATAACATCTCTGTCCTTCAAATTTTTAAAAACTAGTAGCTATTTAAAGCTTGCATGAGTGTATAAAGATTACAGAAACACTCATGTACCTCCTTAGTCAAATTTTAATATTTTACTCTAATTTTCTTATTCAATCCTGAGACATTGAACCTAGAGCCTCCACAATAGGTGATATATTCAGCCCTTTTTATTTTTTATTTTGAGACAGGGTCTCACTAAGTTGGCTAGGCAGGACCCAAATTTGTGGTCTTCTTGCCTCAGCATGCCTGGGATCTTAGGCATAGGCCACTGTACCCTGCTTGATTATTTTCAAGAAATAGCATAGCCCTTTGCTCCCCCATGTATTTCATCCTTCTCTTTTCCTCCCTAGCTCCCAGAGATAACTACTGTCTTTTGTGTCATCTTCGCCTTCCTTATACCTGTTTTTATACTTTTATTGCACAGACTTTCTGGTCATATTTATATGTGCATGCTTTGAAATTTCATAAGCATATGTTGAAGTATTCATCTGTAACTTGCTTTTTTCACTAAGTGTTGCATCCTTGAGATTCATGTGTGTTGCTCTGTGTCACTCTAGCTCATTCCTTCAAACTGCCATGAGAAGTTCCTTGGGAGGAATCTACTACAGTGAATTTATTTACTCTCTACTTGCTGGACATTTAAAATGGTTCCAGTTTTTGTTGTCACAAGTGATGCTACAATAAGCTTTTGCCTAATGTCTTCCAGTACATGGGTGGCAGGCAGCTTCTTGGCACTGGAGATGCTGCCTGTGTTCCTCTTCACTGTTACTGTACAAGAGACTGTAGCAGTTTACAGTCTGTTATCAAGTGGGAATTCCCAGTGTTCCACAGGCTTGACAACACTTGGTTATGGTCTGATTTTTACATTTTTTCAATCCGGAAGCTATGAAATGGAATCTCTTGTAAGTTTTATTTTCCATTTCCCTTATATATTCCTTTAGTTCAACAAGCATGTATTGTCTGTTGGGTGTTGTACACTGTGTGAAGTGCGGGAGTTCTGAACCATTTCAGAGCCCCTGCCCTCTCTAAGCTCACAGTCCTTTGCAGTGATTTCTACCCAGGTAGGACCACAAAATCACTCAGGGGCCAGGGCCATCTGCAGTGTTAAGTTCCATGGTAATAGTTGATACTTACTTTAGCTGATACACTTAGTCTCAGTTTATTTAAGTGGGTGAGTGAGAGAACGCTAGCTCTTTACTGGCTGACACTACAGCACTCCTTTCATCTTGAAGTTCTTCTTACAAATTTATGTGCATATTCCATTGGGTGTTGGAACTATTGACTTGTGTCTATAAAGCACCTCAAAAGCAAATACCAAGCAGAGTATAAGCAAAGGGAAGATTTCCTAGAACTTAAGCTATTTAGGACAGCTGTAAACCTGGAAAGAAACAAGCAACAGAAGAAGAAAGAGGAGGAGACAGTCTCAGAACAGTACCTGAGGAATGCGACCATCCGTATCACAAAACATTAGTAAAGGATGCTCATCCACACATGCCACCAGGTCTGTTCAGGGATGGGCCAGCAGCAAAAGCCTACTCTTTAGATGTGGAGATACTCAGAAGAACAAAGTAGGTGAAAGAAGATGCTACAGGGACAATGCAGAAGCAGAGTTGGCCTTGGAAAAAAAACAGTTCACTAGAAAAAGGAAGCAAAGGACAAAAAGATTGTAGTCAGGAGCTAACAGTGTGCCCAACCTCAGTGCCCTGGTGACCTCACTGTGCTGCATTCAAGGCTCTTGTCTCTTAATAGCAGTTTGGGAAGTATGGGTTCCAAGGTAGGTGACCCTTAAAGAACACCAACTTAGGCATCCTTAACCCTTGAGGCCTTCATGCAAACATTTACTTACTGCCTTCCCAGTTTTTGTTTCATCCTTTCAACAAACACTATGAGAGAAGAATTGTTCTCCAAATTGTGCAGGTGAGAAGAATCAGTATTTAACGATGAAGTATTTTGGCTGTGATGTCACCTCTAAAAAACAGCCAATTTTGTTTTGTTTTGTTTTTTAAATCTATCTACAAGAGTATATAATGCTCTTCCATAATGGGATTTTTGTAGCATGTACAAGTGAGCTTCAGTTTGATAGTGTTCAAACCCCAGAAGTAACCTGCTCACATGATCAAATCACACAAAATAAAGTGAAAATTTGAAACCAGTGTAATCCAGTAAAAAATAAAACCAGTTTAGTTAGCACAATCTCCTTACTGTCCCCTGTCACTGAATAAAAGATAGAGATGATAAAGGGAGACCTATTTGGTGTTTTTTTGTGGTATTAAGGGTTGAACCTAAGGACATGTTCATGCAAGGCAAGCATTCCACCACTGAGCTACACCCTCGTTGTTAGCATGGGACAGGGTCTCGCTGAGTTCCCTGGACTGACTCTCTTCCTGCCTCAGCTGCCTTTGTAGCTGGCCATTTTTATTTGTTTATTCTTTCTTTCTTTCTTTCTTTCCCCCTTTATTCATTTATTTATATTCGCAGTACTAAGGCTTGAACCAGGAGTTTTCTCTTTGAACTACATCACCAGCCCTCTTTCACTTTTTATTTTATTTATTCATTTATTGTTTTTGGAGTCAAGGTCTCATTAAATTGTCCAGGCTGAATGAACTTGAGCCTGTGCTCCTTCTGCCTCAGCACCCCAGAGTTCTGGGATTACAGGTATGCACCACCATGTCCAGCTCCATTTAATTTTTAATGCCTTCAATAGCAATATGTTGACTTTTATGTTTCTTGTAGGGAAGTATTTTGATTATGTAGTGGTTAATTTCCTGATAGTTGGAATTCACATATCTCACAGGTTTAATGTGTAGTAGTAAGATGTGGATGTTCATTAATAAGCGGCAGTCTTCCCACACTGATTGGAGTTGCCTGGGAGTAAGATGTGTACAGGCTGCTCACCCTCAAATGGAATCATCACCGCAAGGCAAGTTGAAGTGAGTCCACAAGGGGTTAACTCTGCCACAGAAGCAGCTTCGAGGAACTGGAAAGGCCTAAGAGCCCAGAGCTGGGAATGTACCCTAACCACACAGAGTGGGTCCGTGAGGACCTTCTTCCTGATCTGAACACATGCAGAAGCATGGCAGTATATAGTGTGGATGGTCTAAAGAAATGAAATAATAGCTGGCTTGTGAATAATGACAGAAGTATTTGATGATGTGACTCTGGGGGAAGCAATTATGGTTAACCCCTCATTTGTTTGGCATTTTCAGGGATTGAACTGCCTCACACAACTGAATTTTCCAAACAAGTAAAACTTTCCTATTTATATGTCTTGAAAGTTTTTTAACCAGGCTTGGTGGAAATATTTCTGAAATACATTGTACAATTTTTCTGTCTTCTTCAGCAGAAGGTACAAGAAATAACTTTTCCTTAGATGTCAGTGCCTTTGAATGTAAGTCTGAGAAGAGCTGATTAGAAGAGGTTTAAATAGTAAAGACTGATAAGCATCTCACAGAACGAGAAACCTAGACCTCCGCAGCTCCAGGGAGGATCCATTCAGCAGCTCAGCAGCTCGGTGATGCTGCTAACCTCCTCAGAGTCACAAGATGGGTACTACAGCTCCAAGCCTCAGGACTTCACATGACAGGGACAAGGCTGGAATGAAATGGGGGATTATTCTTACACATAGCTTTAATCAGAGAGGAAAATGTTTCTCAGAAGACCCCTCACAAACTTCCCCTCAGATCCCATAGGCACAAGTGAGTCAGATTTCCATGTTTTGGCTTATGAAAATCTAAGAAAGCAGACATCCAGCACTTTCAAAGTCTTGATGGAAGTAAGGGCCCTGCTCATGAAAAGGAAGAATGGAAAATGGCTTTTAGGTAGGCAACCAGGGGTGTCTGCCCCAGTGCCCAAGATACTAGGAGTCAGATGGAGTATGTTACCGACTGTGTGGGACAAACTCGACGCCTGACTAGAGTGTATAGTTTTTGTTTCCTATACTTAGTGGCACCAAACTGGGATTCTTTTACCCCTCTTATTCTACCTTATCACCCTTTTCCCTTGCTCCAGGTTGCTGGCTGTCATTACTTGCTGTTGAAGTGCCTTGCCCTCACCTTACCATCATTATGTTTTGTTCTTTTCTGAAAAAATCATATAATCAAACTTGTTAGAACCATGCCTGAAATGTTCTGAGGATCTGACAGGCCATCCTGTGAATCCAGTGCTTAGTGGCATTTGGAGCGCTGTCTCGAGCTAATTTCTCCATTGTTTTAGTATTTGGAGAAGTAAGGGCTTTGGAGAATCATACAAACTTTATCCTGGAACCTTCTTATGATAACAGGTCATGCACTTACAGTCTAGTACACTACAGCTGTCCACCTGCTCTTCACTGATTGACAGAGAGGCAGCCCCCTGCATTGGTACATTCAGCTTCTGTCAAAGTTTGAAATCCTGGCAAGTGCCACTATTTCTGGGACCACAACCAGTAGAAATTGTCCTTGCAGCAACTATCTTGGACAAGGCTTAAGTATTGCTACTTCTCCCCAAGTTGCAGAGCCCTAAGACCCACCTGGTTTATGCAGAATTAGACATGTTTAATATGACTTGTTCCAACAAGTTATTGAAAGTCTATTGAACAACTGAGGACCATCCCCTCCCTGAATAGACAGCTGACCAAGATTCAGTCTCTGCGTGCAGAAAGAAGGAAGTAGGAAATGCCTAAACCAGAGGGAGTGATTCTGTTCCAGAAGCAAGTTCCACAAAAGCAAATTATCAGTGTTGAGGTTTGATACAGCTGAAACTATGAGTCCAAATGGCTTACAACCAGACAGAAACCTTCAGAGCAAGTGAGCTGTTTGCAGGCCTAAAGTGCTTTGTTTATTGTGCATCAGAAAATCATGAATTGGTACCAGGGAGATAGCTCGGTGGTCTAAGTGCCTGCCTGGCAAGTGCAAGGACTGGGTTTGATCCCTGGTACCACATGCCGTGCCGGCCCCACCCTATGCTGGCTGCTGGGAAAGGAGGATCACTAGAAGTCCAAGTTGCATAGTGAGACCCTATACCAAAAATAAATAAATAAATCTTAAAAAGATTATGAGTTAATCTATAGGCAGAAGTTTTTTTTTTATTTTCAAAGTTTTATTGATAAACATATAGCAATGAGACAGGTTCAAATCAAAATCGAGAGTACAGTTTCAACAAATAATACACTGCATATATTCTTCTTAGTGGTTAATTGCTGTACAAGATTATAGGCAGAAGTTTTGTTTCAGTTCTTACTATATCGTTCAGATAATTCTTACAAGAAAAATGCAAAGTATTTTTCATAAATATTATGGTTATTAAATCACTCTTAGAACACTTTTTAAGAAAGCACCACTCTGTTAACTATTGACTGAGATAGGAAGAACACAACTGAGTTAAGTTGAACAAGATATTTTTGGTTTTAAACATTTTATTTTCTCATACATGAATTAACATGTGAATTACATGTGATTCACATTAACTTGTGTTGTTTTTTTTTTTAATCTGAAGTGTTCCGTTCTTGTTCCCCTAATCCAGTTTACTATGTATGTGAAAAAATACTAAATTTTAATATTGGCTTCTCCTACACTTTGTTGGCCAAATCTGTGTGGAGAAATAATTATATAATCAGTGCTTCTTTAGAATCACACTACACAATCAACAAAGATTTTGTTGTTGTTGTTGTTAATTAGAACATCCAGGTGATTGGCACACAGCTGAAATCCCAGCATTTGGAAAGCTGAGACAGGAGGATCATGAGTTTGAGATCAACCTGGGCTGCATAACAAATTAAAGGTTAATCTAGGTTATCTAATGAGACCGTGTCTCAAAAAAACAAACAGAAATCAGAACAGCTCACTCACCTAGGCAAATCTATTCATTCAGACCTAAATTTATTTTTCATACTCAATGGGCATTTGACTCAAAGACAGTTTAGAAATCGGTAGAAAAATTGTTTCTTAGCATATCAAAATACATCAGAAATCCATTTCTACAAAACAAAATAACAAGGAAAAACATATTTCAGCCAGGTGCAATGGCACACACCTACAGGTTCACCTATTCATGGGGCTAAGACAGGAGGATTGTTTGAACTCAGGAGTTTGGGGCCAGGACAATGTAACAACATTCTATTTCTTAGAACAAAATTTTTTGAAAAGTAATTGTACACCAAAACCCAGAAGAACCAGTAACTTGAGAATCACATCCTGTGTTTTACATTTGAAAACTTGTATATATTGTAACAATTACAGTTAAAGTCAAAGTAACTCATATGTGACAGGCATTTTTTCTAAAAGTAAGCAGAAATTAAATAATCAGCAAAGACACAAAAAATTTAGAAAGCAGTGTTTGTTGAAAGTGATTGAAAATTATAGATCAAGCTTTATAAGTGAAGGGATCCAAAAGAGTTTTCTGAATTGAGTTACTTGGATTGTTTTTTTTTTGTTTGTTTGTTTGTTTTTTTGTTGTTTTTTTTTTTTTCTCATATTTTGTGATGTTCCTGTAGGCTGTGAAATCTCTGCCTTGGCGTGAATAGATAAGTATTCAGTTGCCTTATTGTGGCACTTGACACATGTGACTAAAAAGTGGACATTCACAATCCTGCCCCCCTTTCTTCTGGTTGTAATGTGATTCATCTGTAGAAACCCCAGCAGCGCTGAGTCAGACAGCATCAGAGTCGAGTGCCTAGAGGTCTGAGGGGCCCTACCAACTGGATCGTTTTTTGTTTCTTGGAATTTTTTTGTTGTTATTTTCTATTCTTTTTTTTTTTTTTTTTTAGAGAAGGCTCTACAGGGTGTTCAGGGTCTCAGTACTAGATAGGACTCATAGTGATCTGCTTGTTTACAGCCTCCCAAGACCTGGGATTACAGGCGCGCACCACCATGCCCAGCCTCAATTGCCAGTCTCAGCATGTCCCAGGGGCACAGGCCCGGGGATTGAATCCTCAATCCTGGCACCTGCCTGCAGGCGCTCTAATCTGCTGAGTATTTGGCCAGCCCTGTTGTTGTTTTCTTTTTTAAAAAAGAAAATTGCTATGAACCTAACTTTTCCTTCAGGAAATCATATTGGTACTTAGAGGGCCTCATCTAAATTTAATATCACCCCATCCTGGGATGATGATAGATTTATAATTATCTAGTATGTATTCTTTTACTATGTTTACCTCATGTAGCCAAAAAGGTTAACTTTGGCCATTCTTTATGTGGTGCTTAGGCTTACTAAGACATAATGATGGCATAGTGAGTGAGTGGCAAGCTGGTTCTGCCAGATCCTCTAGAGCAGGAGGTGGCACTGTCACATAGTAGGAGCCTAGAATTTGAATCATGGTTCTAGACTTGACTCTTGCCCCTGCCTACTGTGATCTGAGCAAGTTAATCAGCTGCTTGGAATCTCAAGTTTGATCATCTGTTAAATGCACATGGTCAAAATAATGTCTCTTTCATGAAGTTTTAACCAACAAATTGCAAGTACTCTGAAAAATTAGAATTTTTTTTTTTAGTATGCCTATTCTTAGTCCAAGAAATGGGTAATGTTCACACAGACACATGTTATCTACCTTTAAGACTGTGTTATTGAGACAGTTTATGTTTTTAATAATAGCTTACTTCACCTAAAACTAGCAAGTCATTTTATTTTTAAAAAATTAAGTTAAAGAACCCCCCAAGTGAAAAGATGAAGCACTGACAGTGAAGAGTGGAAGCAGTCATACTTTACCAGCAAGCGTATTGAGTGCCTTCATTAGGAAGCTCCCTCTGATTTAGGAGCTATAAATACATGTGGGAACACATATGGAAAAATGGAAACTGCTGAGCATCAAAATTCACAGCTTGATTAGAAGCAGCGTGATAACTTTTTCTGGTGGTCTAGTTGCCATATTACATAAAGCAGAAAGATTATCAACTATCCGTGGTCTCTTTCCCAAGTCTATTCTTATAAAACAACTTTGGTCCTACCTCCTCCATCAAATTTTAAGTGAGGAAGACACTGCCTAATCCACAAAGAGTTATGGCATAAGAGAGACTTAAAATAATTATACAGCTAAGTTTGCAATGAAAGTTTGGATGAGGGGGCACAAGGGAGATCTGGCCGCTGGGGTGCTCATCACACCTAAGCTTCGTGCCTGTTCACAGAGTTCTTTCAGCACTACACATCCTACTTCTCACTGCTTATGCTGCACACACGTGTGATTTGCCCCCTTGAAGATCCTGCTCCTTGGTAAAGGCACGTTTGTATTTCTGAGTCCCTGGCTCTGCAACTTTTCTCTAAGCCTCAGTCAACATAATGTCCCCAGTAGTACTGTACCCAACATTCTGAGTTAGTAAAAAAAAAAAAAAAAAAAACACATAAGCTGTGTTTATCACCAACAACTTTTCTTTTTCTTCTGTCTTTTCAGTTGATCTGCCCTTGTTTTTTCCTCGAGATCAGCCAACACTCACGTTTCAGTCCGTCTATCATTTTACCAACAGTGGACAGCTTTACTCCCAAGCCCAAAAAAATTATCCATACAGCCCCAGATGGGACGGAAATGAAATGGCCAAAAGAGCAAAGTAAGTGAATCTATTATTATTTCCTGCAGAGAGGAGCATGTTGTTTGTCTGGTCCAGGGGTTGGCAAGCTGTTGCTCACCAGCTCAATCCTGCTTATTTTTGTAAACAAAGTTTTATTGAAACACAGCAACACCCATCTCTTTACTTGTTAATCTATGGCTGCCTTCATGCCGTAACAGCAGAATAAGCAGTTGCAACAGAGACTTGTAAAGCCAAATGTACCTAATTATTTGGCCCTTTAGGAAGAAGCTTGCTAATGTCCTTATATAGCCTTTAGGAAGAAACTGACCTAAATCTGAAAATGTTTCCCTGTCCTACTGTTCTGTTAGTCCCACAATTGATTGTCACTGCTTCCTTTTTTAATGGATCTTAGAATTTATCAAAAATCTGCTTCTATATTCAGATTGAAAAAGAAGTGCTAAATAGAAAGTTTAGTTGTAGATAATTGGTATTGGAAATGTTGGCAGCTACTTGTGTGATTTTTTTTTTTAATGGGAGAGTTATTATGAGAGTAAACAAATACAATTATTATTTAATGGTCACTATGTAGATTTAGTCACTACTCTCTTATGTGGAATTAAAGCTCTTTGAATTATATCTGTCATTACATGTGTGGTATATTTCAAGTCTTTGCCCAGCGTGGGAACTGCATGGTTCTTGATTGAATAAACAAAAACATGGATTGATTAAGCCAACTAATGCCACTGTGGAAGTAGTGATCTGACGGGGGTTGAAGTTGGCTGGTATTTGGAGCTTACAAGTACATCTGTTGATCACAGACCTCCCCGTATGGAAATCTTTTACCTTAGTTGTATGGAATAAATAAATGTAGAAATATACTGCATGGGGGGGTTTTGGTAGGTAAGATGTTGATATCTGGAACATAAGTCTTCATAAACCATGACCTCCTAGATTAAAACAGCAGTGCATTGAAATGGTAATTTCCAAAAATAAGTAGTTCAGTGGCATGTGGTTATTACTTTATCACTCTAAACAACCATATGCTCACACCTGTGATCCCAGCTGAAGAGATCCGATCCAAAGAATCTCACAAACGAAGACTGTTAAGCATCCTCTTCATTTGCTCATCCAATATTTAGTAAGCATCTACCATGTTCAGGGCTTTGTGCTGCATGCTGAGGGCAGGATAGACAAATTGGAAATTGTCCATGGCCTAATAGACTATGTAACCCAGCAAGGGAGAGAAATCATATCAAACTTCTGATACTTTTAAAGTCTCTACTGACAAAGCCTGGCCTCCCAAGCCTGTGGTGTTCTTGATTGGCTGGACTTCTTGCTCCTGCCTCCCCTTCTGATACCCTCCCTCCTCCAGGAGGCCTCCTAGCATCTGCCAGTCTGTAGTAGCACTTTTAAATAATGACGCAAGTGGGTTTCTCTAGAAACCCAGATCCCTCCATGTTAGATTCGCACATCTCTCTAGAACCAGAGTCATAAAACTGCCATGTGCTCTTTTTACTTCTATTTTCCCTTTATATCCATATCTTCAATGTCTGAAATTCTGTTTAGGAAAAAAGAAAAAATGTGCAAATACAGCTAGGAACAATGATGAAGACCTGCGTACCTTGAAATACAGTTTTAAAAAGGAATTATAAGATAAGTTTTACGTTTAAAGTATTGCAGTCATTTACTTTTCTGGGCTTTTCCTGTGTACACATAGACTCTACCCTTGGAAGATGGGCCGTTATTTGTGGTATGTGCTGCGGAGTCTGAACCAGACATGTCTTTGTGGTTTCCATGGCAAAGCTATCTTGGTGTCTGTGTGTATGTGAGAGCGTGTGTGTGTGTGTGTGTGTGTGTGTGTGTGTGTGTGTGTATGTGTGTGTTTTTCTTAAGTAGACATTTTAGTATGTATGAATTGAGTCTTTAAAGAGCTGCATACCACAAGCCTGTGATTTCAGCACAGGAATATTGTAAGTGAAGCCTGTTTATCTTAACAGATTGGTTCAGAGTTTTAAGAGACATTTGCTTTATGTTAACGCCAGTCTAAAGAAAACATCTGAAGTAACTTTAAAAAATCTGCTTTCTACTATAGTGAAGATGACTCCATTTTAAATATAATAAAAGAGAAAGCCAACAAGCAACTCAGGCTAGCAAGAAGAAGTAGTTTCATGTTCTATTCTTCAGCTGATCTAGTACTGTCACTATATGGGGCTGTGTCAGGAGGTCAGGTAATGGGTAAATGCAGCCAAAGAGCTGTCTGGCACCACAGGCTGCAAGTTGAAAGAGAAACTAGATAAGAAAGGTGCAAAAGAGAGAAAGGTCAACTGTAGCACTGTTTAGACACCCTGTTTCTTTGTCCTATGAGAAGACCGTATGCAGTACATAAAAGACTGTAATTCACTTGGGGAGCTCTGCCCCTGACATAAACACTCCCATGGCTTATGAACAGCCCCAGAGCCCATTGAGTGAAATCAGCTGCTTATCCCTCCTGTGAGCACAATTCTAAACATGTGAATTCAGAAAGGACATTTCCTGGCACTGGCCATGGCTTTTCTTACCATAGTGTTTCTTGTTTGTGGCTATCCAGCACATTCTGTCTTTCACAAGTGAAATACTCTTTACTGGAAGAGCACATGTTTGGGGTCATGCATGTCCCAGTTCCTGTTGCAAAGTATAATCCCATAAGCTCTGTGACCTTGGTCAGGGTGCTCAGCTTCTCTCAACTTCATCCTGTAGCAAAGGATTGCACTCCTCCCCATGGGATGGCCTGCTGTGGAGGGGCAACTGAGGAGTTACCACAGGGAAGAGCCTGGGGTTTAGCTTCTACTCTGGGGGCCACATACTGTTTTGGAATCACTTTTGTTTTACTTTTAAATTTTGCTTTACATGCTTGTGTATGTTTCCTTAACCAAATCCTGAGTTCTTTAAAGGTAGAGGCTTTCCATATGTGTGTGTGTGTGTGTGTGTGTGTGTGTGTGTGTGTGTGTTTTGGCAGAACTGCGGATTGAACTCAGGCCCTTGTGCTTGCTAGGGAAGCACTTATTCCACTGAGCCATCTCTCTGCCCCCCATATGTATATTTTTAATTGCAGTATAATTTACAAAGGAATGGACAGACTTTTATGAATAGTCTCCAACTTAACAGTGTAACCACTTAAAATCCTTTGACTCTTCAGTGGTATGAAAGGCGTGCATATTCAATAGAAACTATACTTCAACTGGTGTATTTTGATCTTTATATAGGCCAAGTGATAATTTAGTGTGTGATTCTCTCAATGCTGAACAAAGGTGCAGCTGCAGTTCCCAGGGGAAACAGTGGATTCTCGGAGATGTGTTGGATTCTATGCTATGATGTTCTGTCATCTACGTATATAAGTATATATTTCTTTCTTTTTTGTTTTTTGGTGGGACCTGGGATTGAAATATATTTTTGTTTTACTGTTGCAATTTATAGTGGGTTTATTAGAATAAGCCTGTCATATTTGAGGAGAACCTGTTGTGTGTGTTAATACTATACATACATATTTAGAATTCTTATGCCTTGATAAATTGGTCCTCCTGTCATTATGAAATGTCTATTTCTGATCATCTTTGACTTGAAATGTGCTCTGCCAGAGATTAAAGTAATAAAAAGCACCAGCTTTTTTCTATATATTTTATATGGTTATATATTGTTTACCTTTTCTTATTTTGTCCTGTCTTTACATGTCAAGAAAATGCTTGTGGGCCTTGTTTTTAAATTATAGTTTGATAATCTCTACCTTTAGTGTGGACATTTGGTTAATACACATTTAATATAATTAATGAGCTCATTAGGATTAAGTCCTACCATCTTGCTATTTGTTTTTAAGCTTCTTCTTTCTTCCTTTGTTCTCCTTTTGACTTATTCAATATTTTAGTGTGCCATTTTGTCCCTTCTATTAGCTTTTTAGAAGTACCCCTTTCTATTATATTTTAGGTACTTATTCATGAAGAATATATTTTAACTTATCACAGCTATCATTAATATTATAATGTTTCACATATATAAAAACCCCAAAATGTATACTTTTTCTACCTTCTGTTAGCCTCTGTGCTATAGTATTCATGTTCTACTGTATGCATATATTATATACTCCATAATACACTGTTATTGCTTTAACTTTTAACATTCAACAGGCTTTTAATGATTTTTTTAAATGAAAAGTCATATTCCATCTTATCCTATGGTTTCCAAATAAAGTTAATAGGTGATCATTTCCTCTCCAAAGAAAACTTATTTTGAATATAACTCTCAAAACAATTGAGATCCTATCCAAAATAGAAGTTGAGGATGCCAAGAAAGGGCTCCGCCTATGTGCCATGCTGGTGCCTCTGCCTTCCCTGTAGCCTTCGCCAGCTGTAGTGCACCCTCGCCCCTGCAGTACTGTGGAGACGTGCGCTGCCCTCCATTAAAACCCACAGAAACCCTGAGACTCACAGGTTTCACTGAGTTTCCAAGAGCATACCAGTGGCTTCTAGTGAAGTCAGGGCTCAGCCCCAGCTCTGAATTCTCTGTACCCCAGTATCCTGGGACAAACACAGTGCCTCACTCTCTGTGACTTGCCAGAGGCTTCTTGCTCAGAAGTCTGATACTTGACCTATAGCAAGGAAGTGTGCATGGCAGTTAAGAGTACCGAAGCCATGGCAGCTGGGTTTAAAGCTGTTTCTGTCATTCACTAGCTTTGTGATTCAGGGAAAAGTATGGTCTCCTCGAATCTTGATCTTATCTCTAGAATGGTGAAGCCCAGTGTAGAGGCTTACTCTGAGTGTCATACAGGGTGTATAATTTTTGTTTTTCAAATTAACAAAATACCAGTGTGGTATTGTTTCTTTGCGTTTCCAATCTTTGATATCTGTGTCTTCAACTGCTAGACCCAGATTTAAGATGATTAGTTTATTCACTTATCTCTTTTTCTAAACTCATCTGTGCCATATAATAAACCAGATACCATGTAAATATTAACAGAATTAAATCTATCACATTCACAGGCCTGGGGAACATAAAAGGGATAGGGAATTTAAGGAATCATTTTAGAATGGCGCCTACTGGATGAGGTGAGGGAAGTGAATTGTCTAACATGGCCTGGCATGTTCTGAGCTTGTTAACTACCAATATCTTCATCCCTTAAAGGTTAAAAGGAGATTTCTAATTAAAAGATGCAGAATTAATATTAGTGTCTTCACATGAACCCAGCAAACAATCCCCCAGCTCCAGTGCGATGGCCAGAGAGTCAGCAGTTCTAGGCTACCCATCCATGCATTTTATTTATTGTTTATTTTCTTTCTGGCACCAACACAGCCAATTTG
Organism: Octodon degus; assembly: GCF_000260255.1. Taxonomy (NCBI): domain Eukaryota; kingdom Metazoa; phylum Chordata; class Mammalia; order Rodentia; family Octodontidae; genus Octodon; species Octodon degus. The sequence goes on along the minus strand of NW_004524595.1, from coordinate 3,791,682 downwards.
AAAAGTAGAAAAATTCAGCCTTCAGTTGCTTAGTCTATATACCAGCCATCACTTTAAAAGCAAAACAAAAAACAGATACTGTGGTATCTTGTACATAGCTTTAAACCTGCCCAGAAGACTGGAGAAGAGGACTGTTTTGTACTCCTTTCTAGTGTAAGAAATCTATGCAGTGGCATTTTTGATAAAGTTCATTATATAAAGCATTAGATTGATCCCCTAGCGGCCTTAGTAGCATCGTAAAATAAAATTTAACCCCAAACCACCTATTGCAATGGCTTGGTGCACATGAAGTCTATTAATATAAGAGGAGTCACTATAGAGACCATTTAAAAAAATAACTCCTCAGTCTACACATGGAACTAATTTGTCTTAAACTTTCCAAGTATTGTGTCCCTTCTTTCCTCAAGGTCTGAAAGAGATAACATTTTCTTTTTTGGAAACCTATCTAGGGCTAGGGATGCCCCTCAGGGTAGAAAGTAGCACAAAGCCCTGAGTTCAATTCTTAGCACCACACAAACAAAGAAAAAAGAGCAGAAGAAAAGAAGGAAGAGAAGGAAAGAGGGGGGAACCACAGAAAAAGACAGCTATCCAGGTCCTCTCAGAACAGATGATAGCTTTCCATATGTTGCTCCTCACCATGCATACTTTTATTACCTGCCATCCTTCCGTCTTTGTAGAATAATCTCTTTCAAGAATTAAAAAAAAGAAAAAAGAATTTTTAAGTCGCTCACTCAGGACTAATTTGGTTATTTTTCATTGTCAGTGCTATAATATTCCCAAAGACAGATTCTTTCCCCTCCAGACTTCTCATTAGCTGCCAGATACTTTAATCCAGCCTCATGTGTTGGGCCTCTAAATAAGGCAGCTAAAAATAGCTCTCCTCCCCTTAATTCCAGAGGCAAGGGTAGGTATCTCCAGCCAGCTTTCACCCCATCTTCACAACTTTGCCCCTGTGGAACCCTGGGCCTCAGTGGCACACAATGTAGAAGCCCCAGTTCTCTTAGTGCCTGCACAGAATGGTCAATAGAGCCCTAAGACCTTTGGGGATCAAGGTACTCACTTGCAGAGTATAAGAAGTTATAATGTGAGCCTATTTGTGTGTTTGTTTCTTCGAGAATTAATTGCTCATTTCTCAGCTCCGTGTTAGTAGCACTTTGGAGCACCCTCAAAGTACCTTGTTTCCGTTAAGATTAAGTGTAGGGTCCAGCCTGTCCCACAGTGCCTGTGCCTTGTCAGCCTGCCTGAGGGAGCCTGGGCTGGACCAGCAATGGAACCAGATGCTCTGTGCTTCTCAGTCCTCATTTTGCGAGAAAACTCTGATACATTCTTGGTCGGAGTCTCCTCCCCGCCCCTCTCATCTTTTCTCTTCTCCTGTCCTCCTTCTCATCTCCTTTCCCCTCCTATCTCCACCATGTCCTCTCTGCTTCCTCTCTCCACCAAGACTCATTCCTCATCCTGTTCCTCCCCCTTCCTGTCTGTATTCTTGGATCTCCCTACCTGGAAACTAATGGTGGGCTGTTGATCATGAAGGTAGAAATTGTGACCTGGCTGGCTATAATTGCTTACTCCCTGTGTCCCCTCTGCAAGGAAGGGTGCTGTGACCCGAGCTACTTGTGAGTGGGGAGTGGGGAGTGGCTGAAAGCAGAACTCTGAGGTGAGCAGAATTCTCCTGCTGGGCTCCCAGTAAGCTGTGTCCCAGAGGCACATCTGGAGTCAGACCTCAAAGCCAGAACCTGTAGTCCAACCACCGCTGTGATTCATGGGCTTTCTTTTTTGTCTTGTTTTGCCCCAAGTTTCCTAGAAATAGTTCCCTTTAAAAAAAAAAAAAAAAAAAAAAAAAAAAAAACCCAACCTCATCTCAGCTGAACTCCCCTTGAGGGGGCAGAGGGAGTTTTCCAGGCCCAGGCCAGTGCAGCTTGGGCTGCCCAAGCACCCTGAGGGGACAGTGAAGGTGCCAGCTCCTCTGGTGAGCTGACAGAAGATTCTGAGAAGGCTCAGGTCCCTAGGCTTTCATTCCCCACACCCTACTCCTACATGAGCAAGCTGTCTCGTCCCTTTTCTTCATGGTATTTAGAAATATAAAAACCTCAGAAAAGAAAGAAAAGCAAATACAAATAAGATAGAATGATGGATTCTCTAACTCTCAGAGAGAATTGTTTTGGAAGCTCTTTTCAAGGGAGTTGGTTTGTTTTTCCTGTCAAAGAGAGCAAGAGATGGGGAGGAATCCAGATCTGCCTGACATCCAGGCATCCTCTCCAAGTCGTGTAGGTCAGAGAGCGTGTTATTTATTCAAGCCTGACGTCTGTTGCTGTGAAATGATAAGTTCCATTTAAAAGCCTGGCCATCAGTTACTGCTCACCCAGCCTCATCCCAGAGCAAGCTGCTCCCCATCTGCCGGCCCTCTAGGCCCCAGTGTGCCAGGCACAGGCACTCACAGCTCAATTCCTCTCCTCTTTAGGACGGAGCAGTTCAGCCCACTGTACAGGACTCTCACACCGGCTTTCCCAGGCCCTCCCTCATGCTCCTTTCCAGCTGTCATAAGGATGGAACCTTCATCTATCCTACTTTCTCAGTGGAAAAGATTTGGGGGTTTATGTTCTGGCCTTGGTCCATAAGCCAGAAGTCACACTGAGCTTGGCTTGTCAGGAGAGACCATGAAAGAGAACTGGAAGGGGTTCAGGGAAATTCACTTGGTTGGGCTGTTACTCAGCTCCTGAGTTCTCAGGTTTGGGTTACAGTGGTGCCTCCTCTGCCCCTGGGAAAATGTTTTCCATCACTACACCTCCTTCTTTGTGAATTGTGACCCCATATTTTCTTTCTTAGGAAAATATAGATGCTTTACGAAGTCAGAAAAGAGTATAGAATCTGGATTTGGGTTTTTATAACACATCAAAGAGGAACATTTAGCAATGGAGTCAGAGCTGCATTTCAGCTGTTGGAAGGTGAATGGTAGACTAAGTGAAGAAAATGCAAAGAAAGATGGCCTGAAAATGAGGAGACCTGGGTCTCATCTGGGCCCATTTACAATTCCCTGTGTAGTTATGAGAAAGACAGGGTCACTTTTATGGGCCTCAGTGCCCTCACCTGAAAGTGCTGGAACTAGTAGCTACCTGATAATCACTAAGCTCCCTTACATTTCTGAGATTTGAAGTAAAAAGCATGCTTAAGGTAGCTTAGCATACTTCTTTTTTCATGTTGAGAAACTTCAGTCTCTGTTGCCAGAGGTCAGACACACATTGAAAGCTTTTCTAAATGGAATTAAGGACACCCTGTACGTGATGCTTTTTGTACAGTCTGCATCTGATATTTATAGAACACTTCAGCTGTGGAACGTGCACACGTATGCCCTGAACACACACCCTGTAAAATAATTCTAGATGCAGAACATTTTCAGATGTCAAGTTAAAACAGCTTCTTGAGAATTAGGCTTAACTGTTGTGTGTGTTGGTTCTGACAGGTGCCGCCAGGGCTGCTTGGGGCTGCTGTGGCTGAGGTGGAGTCCAGCCAAAGCAGGAGGGCGTGCCTCTTGTTTCTATCACTTCTCATTAAGGCATGAGTTTCTAGAGAAAAGGAAAAGCATCAAAGAACCATCAGGGCCATCTATTCTGTGCAGGTCGTAATGACTAGCAGTGGCCTTCCTCCTGTCAGATCATTCAGCACTGGGACACCTTGAAAGTGAACTGATCCATGCCTCACGGAGGTGGAGGATTGAGAAAAGTAGGCAAGAGTGGCCAGTAGCTATTGGAACCATTACCCTTACTCAGTGAACTGCAAAATCCACTTCAACAGCAGCGCTAAGTTAGAGGACCAAGGAGCAGTGCCTCTAGGAAGATAAGCGTGACAGTGGGGGCATTTAAGGGGACAGAACAGTGAAGGCACTTTAGAGCTGATCTAGTCCAGCTAGATGTGAATATGCTGAGCATTAACTATTGTGATGGAAGTAAAATGAAATAATGGTCATAAAGCTCTCATTTCATTTCCTGGAAGAGCTCGTTCAGTACATACAGTACAAAACTGAGAACTCCAGCCCAAGCCATCTCTGCTGTCCCACCTTTGTTCTTCCCTGGCCTGATTTCTGGCTCCCAGGAGTAGCACAGTGGGGTCAGGGCTGCAGGTTAGTATACCTGTGTGGCTGTGCCCCGGATACCCACCCACGGAGCGACTGGAGGCACCTTCTGCGTAGTGCATTACCAGGAGATTGAAGGTCGCTATACCTGTGAGGAAGGCCCAGGGTGTTCTTAAGCAGAAATAGCTCTTCTAAGAGCCTCAAATCCTGACACTGAGTATCTTGAAGAGAACATAAAATATCCATGTGGCCAGACATACTACTAAGGTTTATGAGCAAGAAAGAAGGAAGCAGGAAAGTGGGGAGGAAGGAGACACAGTTGTCTGGGAAGAGGACAGAAAATCCCAGTGACTCCTATCTCCCCAGACTGACAGTTAGTCATGCCTGGTGGAAAATGGAAGCCAAGAAAGCAGAAGTGAGGTTGGGGCCTGTAGAGTAGTCCTGAATCCACAGTCATGTCCATGGTTGGTCAAGGCTGAGCTACCCAGAAGAGGGACTGAGGCTACAAGGAGGGCAGGCTTTACAGCAGCGGGATTGTAACAAGTAAGGCACAAGATGGGCTGGGGAGATAGCTCTAAGTGCTGAGTGCCTTCTTGGCAAGTGAAAGGACCTGGATGTGATCCCCAGTACTGCATGCCATGCTGGCCCCAGAATCCCCTGGTACACAGAAACAAATAAATAAATAAAATAAATTTAAAAGAAGAAGTAAGGCATAATAGTGGTTTCACAGAGCTGATCAGAAGGGACATAGGAAGGCTGTACCTCTGTGTAGCTGCAGCTTTTACTAAATCCACTGAGAAGTATATGAGGGCTCACCATATACAGAGTACATGCACAGCCCCCCAGGATCACCACATACACACACACATGCATGCACACGCGTGCATACACACACACACACACACACACACACACACACACACAGAGTTGCTGTTCCCGTATTTTGAAGAGCCCAGGTACAGTTCTTGCAGGCTGATTTCTGGAATGGTCCATCACTATTTGATACTCCATTCTAATGGTGGGATGTTCCAGGGCATTAACTATTTAGTAACTCAGTATAAATCCAAACTATGAATCAATAAACTGTAGTTCTTGAGCTGGCCATGGGCTGCACACCTATAATCCCACCTCTTAGGAGGCTGAGACAGAAGGGTCACAGTGAGTTTGAAGTCAGCCCGGGCTGTATAGTGAGTTCACGGCCATCCTGAACTATATAGTGAGACCCTGTCTCAAAAATAGAGAAAAAGAAACTAAAAAATCAAAATTTAGAAAGCCACATTCCCATTATTGATGTTTTCAGGGGCATTAGATAATCCTTAAACTATCAGTTCAGAAAAAATGAATTTTATGGGGACTTATTTATCAAGACAAGACTTAATTATTTTTCTCAAAACAAATAATAATGGGTCGAGTCCCTCCTGATCATCTTCTAAATGATTCGTGCTAGTGTTAGTAAACATCCTGAGTACTTAAAATGCAGCAGCAGAGCTAGAAATGGTTTCTATATTTAACTCTTGTAATTCTTATAACAACATTTTACAGATTATGAGGTCCAGGCCCTGCCAAGTGAAATGACTTGTCTAAGGTCACACAGCAACTTGGCTTTTGAACTGAGAATACACTCCAGGTCGCCACCATTTTTTTTTTAATGTATTTGGTACAGGGTCTTACTATGCAGCTGAGACTCATAGTGATTCTCCTGTTTCAGCCTCCCCAGCGCTGGGATTAGAGGCATGTGCCACCACACCCAGTCTTGGTGGCTGGCTTGCTGTGCCCGGGGTGGGGCCAGCATGGCATGGTGGACCGGAGATCAAACCTGGATCCTTGCATTTGCCTAGGCAGGCACTTAGGCCACTAAGCTATCTCTGCAGTCTCCACTCAACCCTTTTATTTTTTTTTCCATGATTTTATTGAGAGACAAATAGCAATGAGACAGTTTCAAATCAAATTGGTATGACAGTTTCAATAACTAACACATTGCATACTCTCTTCCTAGTGGTTATTTGCTGTACAAGATGCAGACATGATATCCTATTTACAAACACTATTACAACAAATCCCTCTATTCATTGAGAGAATGTAACTATATATCCTAACCATTTTGAATACATAGATACAAAATCGACATTCATCTGCATCCCCTTTTTTGTTTAGTTCCATCATTTGAATATTATAGGTGTGTTAACTCAGCAAAATATTCTAAAAGAGTCCAGTAATCCATAATAGTATTGGGTCTTCCTCTTGACTGGCAGTGTCAGAAATTGTTGACCTGAGTCCCCTACAGCTCAACATAACACTATGGCTTTACATCTTATACTTCGTTTTTATACTTTTCTGCTGGATGGTTAAGACCAAGATAAAGCAAGACCTATACAACAAAAGTTGTAGCTTTTGGATCTGATAAGGTCAGTCAAATCCTCTCAGGATTTATCCTGAGATCCTGTACCTCAGATTGTAGATCCTTTGTCAGTGTCAGCTGTGTGGATGAGTCACGGCCATTGTTTGGCCAATGTGCTCCCTGTGAAAGCCTGAGAGAATGTTTTCTCTCTATGAGACTCTCCTTAGGCACACCCTACATCATAGATCACTTTCCTCTTTGGCCCCATAATCTCCTTGATCAGAAAATTTGGGACACTACTGAATTACATGACATTATAGTACAAGATCTCATAATGTCCTGAGTCTTAATTGACCTTGGAAGGCTAGGGCCAAAATGTTGGCTTTCCTTGCGGCCCTCCGTTTTCTCTAATTTTGGTCTGCAAACTTAGGTTGTTAACCCTCCAGAAGACAAGCTTATTGTTATTACCATACAACCTAGGCTGTTAAGCTTAACCTCACTATCTGTCTGAATATCAAACATCTTAGGCATAACGTGGAACAGATGTTTTTCTTCAAGTATTGATAATGTTGAACTTTAAGTCCCTACAGAATATGATGAAAAAACATTAGAAAAATTAAAATATGTTTTTAAAAAGGCATAAAGAATTATATAATTCTTATGTTTACACATAAGTCCAGAAATCTAACCATATACAACCTTGTAGCAAGACAGTCTGCAACATTCCTTTTCCTGTCTCCTGCCTTCATTCACCACCCCCTTCTTTTTGAACAGCACAGCAGCAACTGGCATGTCATGACAAGCAGCCCGTATTCAGAAGACCAGAATGACAGGCACTCCAAGCATGAACCTACTATTACAAATTGCTATCTTTAGTGCAGTTGCTTAGTTCACAGGTGTCTGTATATATAGTTAGTCAGGGTGAAAATCATTCCAATTAACTGTAAGATTCAAAAATCTTCTGAAGATTCTCAGGATCATTGCCTTACCCATCTTCTACATATAACAGTATGGCTTGCCCCTGTCATCTATCCTAGCTCTTCTCCTTGCTCTCTTTTCATTGTCTAGTGCTCAAGTTCTTGCTTTCCTTTTAGTTGTATTATAGCTTTCTATTTGTATTTCTTCTTTTGAGTTCTTATAGTAGGGAAACTATATGATATTTACACATGTGTGTATGGTTTATTTCACTTATGAGTATATCTTCAAGTGGCATTCACTTCAATATGAAGACTTCAAGTTTGTCATTCTTTATAGCTGAGTAATACTCCATTGTATAAAAATACCACATCTTTTTCATCCATTTCTCAGGTGATGGACATCTTGGTTGTTTCCAAGATTTGGCTATCACAAATTGTGCTGCTATAAACATAGGCACACATATATCCCTATGATATGATGTTTTCAGATCCTCTGGGAAAATTCCCAGTACAGGAATAGCTGGATTAAATGGGTTTTCCAGTCCAACTTTTCTAAGGAGTCTCCACACTGATTTCCATAACGGTTGCACCAGTCTACATTCCCACCAGCAGTGGAGAAGGGTTCCCCTTTCTCCACAGCCTCTCCAACATTTGTTGTTGGTTGATTTCTGTATGATAGCCATCCTTTCTGGGGTGAGATGATATCTCATTGTTGTTTTAATTTGCATTTCACAGCTAGTGATGTGTAGTATTTTTTCATATATTTATTCTCTTCTTTAACTTCATCCTCTGAGAAGTGTGTGTTCATCTCAGATGCCCATTTCTGGACTGAGTCTTTAAATTTTGGGGCCCTAATGTTTTTTACTTCTTTATAAATTCTAGAGAGCAGACTTTTTCTGAATACTTGTCATGATTTTTTCCAAATTTGTGGGTTGTCTTTTAACTTTGTTGGTAATTTCTTTTGATTTGAAAAAACTTCTCAGTAAAAGCAGGTCCCAGTTGTTAATTCTTTCAACTGTTTCCCATGCAATTTGATTTTTGTTTGTAAACTCTTTGCCTACCCGTATGTCTTCAAGAGTTCCTCCTACTTTCTCTTCCAGGAGATTTAGTGTTTCTGTTTTAATGTTTAGATCTTTAATCCATTTTGACTTTAGCTTAGTGCATGGTGATAGACCTGAGTCAAGTTTGAGTTTTCGGCATGTAGAGAGCCAGTTTTTCCAGCACCATTTGTTAAAGAGGCTATCTTTCTTCCAGTGAGTATGTTT
>NW_004524595.1:3699195-3781896 GCF_000260255.1 Octodon degus | reverse complement strand
ATAGGGACTACATCTTCTATAAATGTCTTGTAGAATTCAGCTGTGAATGCATCTGGACCTGGACTTATCTTTGTCGGTATGTTTTTTTATTACATCTCGTATTTCATTGCCTGTTATTGGGCTATTGAGAGTGATTATATCTTGTAGATTCAGCTTTGATAATTTGTACCTTTCTAGGAATCTATCCATTTCTTCAGTGTCTTCTATTCTGTGAGAGTAAACATTCTCAAAGTAGCTGTTGATAATCTTGTGAATTTCCACTGAGTCTGTGGTAATTACACCCTTTTCATTCCTTATTGCTTGTATTTGAATTTTTTCTTTCCTCTTTTTGATGAGGTTAGTTAGGGGCTTATTGATTTTATTTAATCTTTCAAAGAACCAGCTTTTTGTTTCGTTAATTATTTGAACTGTTTTCTTCATCTTAATTGAATTAATTTCTGCTCTAACCTTTATGATTTCTTCCCGTCTATGGGCTCTGGGCCTGGTTTGCTCTTCCTTTTCTAGTTGTTGAAGGTGCAGCATTAGGATATTTATTTGTTCCCATTCTGTTTTCCTCCACTCAGTCTTTTTAACTGGCATCTGCTCTGAGTTATCCCAGGTTCACTGGGCAGCTGCGCTCATCCCTTGTAGTATCCAGGTTGCCTGCTTGACTGATACTTGGGCTTAGAGAACACTGGTGCTGCAGATCTGTAGTGGTGTTACTAGGTTAGTTTTTTCCCCAGAATACCAGTACCTTTTCTGTGCATTCATTCAGCAGCATTTACTAAATTCAAATAGAAGTTTTGCAAACTTATAGAGATGAAAGTATATACAAATATCTGTTGGAAATATCAACCTATGCACTATGAAGAAAAAAGATGCTACCTGGGTCCTGGGGTCTAGAAAGCCAACAGTGAAAGACAGGCAAGATTAGTAGTACAGAAAAAGGGCAGCATGGAAGGAATAATAGAGCGACAAAAGGGAAGGAGGTAGGCAACAGAGTTCCGCAGAGTGGAAAGAGCACATGCTATAGAATGAGACCAGCAGAATGCAGGTCCTTGTGCTTTCCAGTGCTTGTTTTGTTTTGCTTGCTTTTACCTGTATAAGTCTTGGATTTCTCATCTGTTTGTAAGGGGGGAGACAACCTCTCTCACAGGGGATTGAGTGTTAAGTGAGGAAATAATTGCAAACTGCCCAACATACTCCTCCAGTGCAGTTAGTGGTGGCTACGGTTACTGACCACCATGCTGCAGCATCTGGCCCTTCATTCTGTAGGCAGGAAGTTTTCCTTAAGTTGAAAGATTACATGTTGATAGGGGTCTGCCTTGGTGTACACCACTAAGTCCTAGATATTTCCCAGTCTTGAAAATACTAATAAAGGCAGTGAAAACTGAAGTTCTTAGGTCATGTGAGTGGAGTACTACAAAGGAATGTTTGGACCTTTTCCTCCCTTCTCTGCCACCTCAGTTGGCTTTCCAAGGCCAGCTCTTGAGTTAGGTTGCCAGATGTAGCACTGAAAATGCAAAGTGCTGGGTCAAATTTAAAGCTTAGATAAATAACAAATGATTTAGCATGTGAATGTCCCATGCAGTATGTAGGACATATTTATGCTCAAATGTTATTTGCAATTTATCTGACAGTTGAATTTAGTTCATAAAGCTGAGGGCAGTGGTGCAAAGGACAGAGTGCTTTCTGGATGACCCAGGAATCAACCAGAAGAGTATATACAGGTCTGGGGAAAGATCTCTCTCTCTGTCTCTGTGTGTCTCTGTGGGTGTCTCTGTCTCTGTCTATCTCTCTGTCTGTGTCCCTCTGTCTCTGTCTCTTGTCTCTCTATCACTGTGTCTCTGTCTCTCTGTCTCTGTCTCGTTCTCTCCCCCTCTCTCCCTCTCCTCCTGTCTCCCTATCTGGCTTTAGGCAGTACCTTCAACTCTCTTCCTGAGCAAAGATATTCAGTGCCGATGTCCCCACTGCGTGGTGCTGTGGGTGGAATGTCTGCGGCTAACCTTCACTTATGCCCTACCCTCTCTGCATCTGGGCACCAACACATATCATCCTTTGCTTCTTCAAGCTTGAAGGTCCCATGGAGGCTTTGCTTATCGTTCATGAGAACGTTTTTGCCAACAGCAGGCATAATGAAGAAAGCCCTTGTGGCCTGGTAACTTGAAATCTAGGCATGAGGTTAACAGGGCTGCGTGCACACTGCTCCAGTAATCTGAGGTCACAGTATCGAGCTGAAAGGACAATCCAGAAGGGAGGTGTGCTGCCCAGGTCACATAGCGCTTTAGAATTTGAGTCTGAACTAGGAGTGAATGATCACCCATGGGAGCTGAGAATTCATGGCACATTTGTCTTGTTGATTTCAGAATGTTTTCTCTGGCTTATGTAATGAGTAGTCCCAGGACCCTGCCTGGCACTCTGTCCTTTGCACCACTGCCCTCAGCTTTGTGAACTGGATTCCTTTCCTGCAGGCAATTTGTTCAGCCCCAGAGCAGGCTGCTGCTGCTAGCAGGAGCAAATGGCCCTGGTTAGGCCCAACCTATGCCTTGCCTGTCCTTTTGGGCCTCCTGCTGCTTTCTTTGCCCCACCCTGACCAAGGTTCTGTGGTTGAGATGGAAAAATCCACCTCTGAGCAGATAGCTTTCAACCTGTGTCAGGGAAAGAATCGAGCCACATTACATGAGGGGGAAATTAAAACAAAGCAGGGCGTAGGTTCAAGCAGAATAGCACCCTTGGGCTTAAGAGGGACTTTGACCTTTTATTCCTCCTAGACTAGAATGATTATCCTGTTGCCAGAGAGTTTTTAGAGGAATTACTTTATTAAATGGTGTCACTGGCAAGGGGGTATTAACCTTAAGATCAGCTTTATCTGAACACTCTGAAAGCAAACTTGACCGTGCAGGCAGAGCCGGCCCACGTGGAAGCCCAGAGCAGTGATCATGGGATCTTCCTCTCTTTTTATTTTCTTGTTCTTGCCACAACCTGTCATAAGACCAAGAAAACTTGTTTTGAAAATGCTTGACAGCCAAAACAACCTGTTCTCAGCCCTGGATAAGAGGGCTTGGCCTCCATGACCATTTATGTACTGTTAGATGTTTGACTAGCTGCTGACTGGAAAAAATGAACTTTCTGTTTTCTCCTCATATTGTTCACAGACAAGTGCCAGTGGCTTTCCAGTTCCCTTTTCCCTTTTTTTCCAGCACTTCTCAAAGACACTTTAAGATCATTCCTAAGTCTCCTTGATGAATGAATGTTAGCAACATATCCTCAGAAAACTATAACTGTGTGTCCTGAGTTTGACAGGGACATTAAAATCCCATAGATTTTACCATGTACAGAGATTTTAACTTGTCGTTTTCCACTTACTTTTTTATCCTTTTGGATGAAGCTATCTCAGTCAGGATCTCCACTTATCTGGGGTGGCCATTTTGGCCTCGAGGTTAGTGGCTCTTAGACCTGCATGAGTCTCTGTTGCTCCCACCAAGCTTTTCAAATGTGGTCTGGGGTGGATGTCCAGATGACTCTGTGGCTGCAGGGTCAGTCATTTCCCCTTTCCTCCTGCACAGGGAGGGGCTGGGCTAGAGAAAAGATTCTTAACATTTGTGAGTAAAGTTTGGAACGTGTTGTGAAACATCACCACACCTACTGGTTCACATCTTGACTATGACTGCTGCTACCACAAGGGCAGACTTGAATTGTTGCAGTAGGGTGTCTGGCTTCCCATGCTGAAAATATCTGTTATTTGGTCCTTTAAAGAAAACTAGCTGATCTTTAGGCTTCCAGATGCAGTGATCTGCAGCCTTTGCACTTACAGTGGCTCTCACCGTGCGGGGTCCCCGAGTGACTAATAAGGAGCTATCTAGAGAAACAGTCTCTTTCTTTCTCCCCTGGAGTTGGCAGCGCAGAGTGTACATCAACATTATTGAACTCTAGAAAGGGTGGGAGCTAATTTTGCTGTATTTTTATAGTTTACTTTGCTGTATGTCTGTTTGTTTGCTGGTCTGGTGGCTTTGGGTCCCATGGTGTGTACTGGTTTTGGAAAAAAAGATCCTGCAGCTGTGCAGGTCTGACTGTGTTCAGTGGCATGTTTTGGGAGGGAGACCTGTGTGTACCTACATGGGAGCGAATGGGGATTTGAATGCCAATTTATCCTGTTGGCAAACACGGCAAGAGAGGGAACCAAACAAGGCCTTTAAGAACTGTGTGTCTATTCAAACTCTACCTACCTCTGATTGATCTGGCTTTACCTTAGTTTCCAAGACTGAGCAGTGGGAAAGGGGAGGATACTGAAAATTGGTGGGCAATGGCAACAAAACCAGAAATGCCTCTAAAGATGCCTTTGCAATGCAGATAAGAAAAGAAGTATCTCTTTTACCTTCTTCCCCCAAAGCCTATCCAAACAAGGTTCTAATATACATGATTTGTCTCCCAGTGAAGTTTCTGTATCTGTGTTCTACATCAGATGTCTAATGGAGAAACCAACAACATATGACTGAATGTGTGTCAGTACCACCCTGGCCTATAAGAAACCTTTGTGCAGACAAGAAAAAAGTATCCTTTTTGAGTTCATTCTGGTTTGACTAATGCCTCGGGGTAAAACAAAAGCTATCTTCTTCTTTAGATCTATGTCCTCTGGTGAACACACAGCTTAGCAAGCCCAGCATAGGGGAGATTTCAGCCCCCACTTGCTCCCATGGCCTGGAAACTGTACTTCCCCACAAATACAGCAGCCCCTCCTGAGGCCCAGTGTGTCAGAAGCCCACAAGGCCCTGTCACAGGACTCTTGCTGGCCAGCAGCAGGTGAACTCTTCATGGCCTTGGCCTTGGAAACCGTAGACCTCACTGGACAGGCTCCCAGTACCCCCTTCATACCATACCTGTCCCCTGCAGCAGGGCTGTAGTGCCAGGGGCTCCCAGGCTCAGGGCTGAAGGATGGGTAGCCCAGGGCTGGTGCAGAGAAGTTGTCCTCCTGTTTAGGCCCAGTAGGCCTGGTTAGTTCAGTGCTGATGCTGGAGAGCCCAAGCCCTGGCTCTTCTGTGTCAACTTCTGACCTAAAACTGGCTCAACTTAAGCACATGATTTTCCATATGTTCTGTCTCAAAGGCAGCACACTAGCAGCACCAAGAAATGTGCTGGAGATTCAGACAGACTCCTGGTCATGGGAACTGACCTCACTCTCAAAGCATTGGGTTACACACTACCCAACATGTGCAGTGGTGAATCCCACCAGGACACCCTCTCGTGCAGGGTGTGTTGTGAGAGTGGTTTTGAGACAGTTGTGATGAACTCTCTTGAGGGTGATGCCACATTACAGTCGAGTCCGATTCTACTCCTCCGTTGGTGCTGGAAGTTATATTGAGGCCAGCCATGCAGATGGGTTTTTTTAGATTCCTATCCTCCCCTTTTCATCCTGCGTCTGTCCACAGTTCCCAGAGTTCAGCGGCTAGGGGAGCGGGGCGGGGGTGCTGAGAGTCCTCCATAGCCAAGGATGTAATGTCTACTTCCTGTCCCCTTTCTCAGTTCTAAAAAATGGGAAGAGAGAATGCAGTTCATCACTGCCCCAAGCCCCAAAATGTTCAGAGCTCCATGCTAAGGAATAGCGCTTCCCTCTCTGTGGCCTCGGAAGTTGGGATTAGGATCCATGTGCACACGAGTGTTGTCTCATCCATGGGAAGGGGAAACATGGACCTGGGAGGCCCACCCCGCATGGTGCCATAGCCCAGGGCCTGAGAGAAGAGCACTTACATGCTGACACACGTTCCCACTTTTGTGAACATGCTGCTCCTGGTCACCAGGCGCCTCTTGCTTCCCCTGCGCAGCATGTGGGGTGGAGCACTACACAGCTTGGCCTATCTAATGCATGTGGGAATATCCAGACACACACTTTCTTCTCAGAAGACCCTCCCAGCCTGGCAGTGTGCTTTGGCAGGACTGTGATTCATGTCCAAGTCCTTTGCTTTTACCCCGTGGCTGACTCTGAGCAAGTTCCTTCCCTTCTGCACGCTTCTCTTCATGGATGCCATGGTTGTAGAATAACAGAATCTATTCCATCTTTGTAATTGGTGTGGTTAAGTTAAAATGAAGTTATTATAAAACTTTCAATAATGACAGTTAAATTTAAGTGACACAGGAGTCCATCAGGGTGTCTTTAGGTAGCTGTCTAGTGACACTGGAGTGAGAAGAAAAGAAAGATAGCATGTGTTGAGTTCTTAGCATGTGCATGGCATTGTCACTTTATAGTAGCCACAGTAGCGATATAAATGGAGACCTAAGGATTCCCCCAGGTGTACAGGTCATAAGGGATAGCTTCCATATTTGAATTCAGTTCTCCCTGACATTGAAGTCCATGTTCTTCCCTTGAAAGCAAGTGAGGAATGGTTACAGGGTGGCTTGTCCCGGGCTGGCACCAGGAGGTTCCATCTACAGTGCCTTTGTCTTCTCCCAGTCATTTCCCAGATCAATGATCCATCCCAAATCCAAGCCAGAGACTATCTATCACCTGATTGCAAACCAGAAAGTAGGAATCACGTGAGGTCAGAGCAGAATGGGGCTGTCACCACCAGCCAACCTCCACCAGCAGTAGTGTGAAGGTTTTAGGAAAACAACAGCCTTCAATGCATGCTCGAAATTCCTTCCATGGTAAGCCACTGTGAGAAAAATACCACCCAAACAATGTGCTTTTGGCAGAGGGAGGGTGGTGTCTTTTCAGGCATAAAGCAAACCAGCAAGGACCCAGAAATCACTCTAGGGAGTTGTTTTCCCCAGAAGATCTGACTTTTTAAAATTAAATTTAGTGAAGAATTCCATTTGCCCCTTTGTGTCCCGCCCCAGCCTTGATTGCTCCTTTGTTTCTCCTGGGGGAGGAGGAAGGTCATAGAGTTCCTTGTCCTTCTGTTGGTTCTCAGCTCAATATCAATTTTGCTGAAGTTTAACACCATGTGTTTATTCTGACAAAGGAAAGAAGAGGGTAGAGAAAGAGAGACAGGGAGAGATAAAGGGAAAAATAAAACTCACAGCATTCTGGGAGACTGAGAAAGGACGATTGCAAGTTCAAGCCCAGCCTAAGTAACTTAGCAGTTTATTAAGACTTTGTCTCAAATAAAAATTTTTTAAAAAGGCCTGGGGATGTAGCCCAGTATAAAAGTCCTGGTTCAGTCTCCAGTGCCACAAAACAAACAGAAAACAACTAAAAAGATTCTTATCTGGCTTGATCTCCAGAAACCAGCCCCTGGAGTTACCATTATTGTGTAGACTAAAGAAGAGATCATTAGTGGGCTGGGGCCTAGCTTGGTTTTCCTTACATAGCATGGTTTAGGCCTTGAGTTTGATTCTCAGCCCTGAAAAAAGAGAAGAGAGGAAGGAAGAGGAACATTTAAACCTGAACAGGCCTGGGGTGCCAGAGCTAGCAATACCCAGGGCACTCCTCCCACAGTACACAGGAGACACCCTGGCCTCAGCACCTGGGGGATGAGGTGGCATCTCCCGCTACCACACCACTCAGCTCAGCAGGCCCCACCAAACCTTGGGGAGGTCTGAGCCCCCATACTCTGTCCAAGGCTGACCACAGAAGTAGAGAACTTTGTACCAGCGATATCTCGCACCCCTGGCCCAGCCAGTCTGTGACAGATAGTTTTGTTTCAGAGAGTAGAAGCAGGAGCTGGGAGTGAGAGCACAAGGGCCAGACTGCCATCGCAGAGGAGGAAGACCATTCTCAGCAATGTCAGTAAGCTCTGGCTCTCAGGGCTGCAGGGTGCTCAGGGGCCTCCAGCTGCTGCCGGGTGCTCCTCTGATGAGTACCAACTGAGTGGCCCAAGAGTACAGCACTCATTGGGCTGGGTTATGCCTGGCTTGGCAGCCTCAGCCTCTGTGGAACTCTTGATGCTTGGCCAGGCCTTGAGAGGAGTTGGGTTTTGAGTAGGTAGAAAGGCCCCATGTGTCTAATGATCCAAAAGGTACCCTTTATCTGCAAAATAAAGGGGCTCCAACTTAGCTAGCTCCCAGGCTTGCAAAAGAAAATTAATTATTGTTTGTGATACACTTTAAGACCTTGTATAAATGCAAATTATTACTATTGTCATTAAACATGCTAGACGTCTGGCCTACTGCATAATGCCCTGGCGAAGCTCTAAGCAGAAGAAAAAGCAAATTCAAGTTTGCTCAACAGCAGTAATGAGTGGGCCAAGGAGGGCTTGGCCATGACTAAAAAGCAAAGCTCCCGGCTCCCTTCCAGGGTTAGCACACAGCACTGTGCCCTGGAAGTCAAGTGTCTATGCATCCCCTGAGGACCAGGGCCTGCTCACATGCATTCCTTTACCCCTGCTGGGACCAGCTCATGACTAGGGCAGGCACAGCCTGAGAGTGTGGGAATGTTTGGTTGTCTGTGGGCCTGAAGGATGGAGGAAAGATGACCATCATTCCTGGAACCCTCAGTCAGATCTGGAGACAAAGGGAAAGTACATAGCAACCTCAGACTTCTGTGGTGCCTTTGACAAAACTTTTTAAGGCCCTTGAGGGAACCCCTCTAAGCAAAGTACAGAGAATCATTTATTAAATTATTGCTTTCTCTTGAGAAACTGTCTCTAGAGAGGATGGATGGATACCAGAGTAGTAGTAGTAGTAGTAGTAGTAGTAGTAGTAGTAGTAGTAGTAAATAATAACAATAAGGGATAATAATATACTTATCCTAGCAATGGTCTCAGAAACCATCCCTTGACTTTACAGATGCGGTATCTGGGGCACAGACAAATGACATGGCTCACCCACATAGCTCATGTAGCAAGCTCATGTAACAAATGAGAAGCAGCAGAAGTCAGTCCAGCACTCCCCCATCCCAGTTCACAAGCTGAGCACACTAGGGGTAATAATATGTCCCATTTTATAGTCCTTTGCCGAGGTTGTACTTCAACAACCCTAGAGGAGTTTTAAGATGCAAATGACATCTTTTTAAAGGAACCTTCTGAAAAAATAAAAAATAAAAGCAACCTTCTGGGTACCCACTGCTCTTCTGGTACTGCACTCATTTAGAGAACACTTGTAATGCTTCTCATGTGACCTTATCCACCCCCCACCCCGCCCCCCGCGCACCGTTTTCTGCCTTCCAGACACTGAGCGGTTTCAGTCTCACTGGGGCATACTAGTACTTCCTCACGAGCAAGAAGAGGGGGGTCAAATTTGTTCTTTTTCCTTTGTTATCATTCATAATTCCAAGAAGAGGCCACTCGGTACAGGTTCCTGGATGAGGACTAAAGGGACTAGTCACCACCTCTGGGTACACAAGAGAGAGAGCCTTGAGAGGGCTTTTCGGGTATCATAGGAGTTGGTAGTAGGTTGCTCCTAAAATTTATTACCAGGCTATTAGCAGTTCTAGTGAAAATTTTGATGGAGGAGACTACATTCATCTAAAATGATGTGTGGGAGAGGGAAGACTATCAAATCAGAATACTTTGGAAAACATCTCTCTTAGTTTCATAGATAAGAAATTGGAGGGCTGCTTTGTGTGGTAGAGCCAAGGATGGAGCACTCTTCCATGGGAAATCCTCACAGGGTAGAGAGAGTGTGTTCTTTCAAGTCGAGCAGCTCCAGTTCATAAATAGTATGGTCCCTTGTTAGCTTTATGATCTTAGAAAAGTCACTTGGCATCTCTGAACCATACATTTCTCACTGGCAAAAAGACACCGACCTGGTAGTGGGCCTGGTAGGAGGCACAAGTGTAAAATAATACAGATGAAAACAAATAGCATGATGTCTAATGTGCAGTTGGCATCTCCCTTCCCTTCCACTTGTGGCCTCCAGACTTTTTTTTAAACCACAATCCACAACAAGATATTTATTTTGCATCCTAATTCATGTACATAACTTAAACAATAGATTCACAAAACAGTATTTCCCCTTGCTACATGTGACGCACTCTGATTTTCTTTACCTCTATTTTGATGGTGATCAGGACCCACTAAATGGATTTCACAGCCCACTAATAGGTTGCAGCCCACTGTTTGAATGACCCTGCTCTGTGCCAGTGTGGATATCATTTTCCCACACTGCATGTCTGCCCTTCCTTTACTGCCTCCCTCCCTCCCTCTCTCTAACTGACACCTGGGCCCACAGAGCTACCTGTACACATGTGTGGGGATAGCACATGCATGGCCTCAAGCTGGTGCAGAGCAGGTGGGGCACCACCTGCCAGAAGCTCTGGCTGTGGCCATCTTGTGTGGAACCCCACACACATACACTCCAGCAGGGCCCACTTCTGGTTCCAAGTCCAAGTTTTCTTTTCTACTGCTGGATACCCTGAGCACTTCCTCCCTCAGAGTTTTTGGTTTTTCCGTTTTGCTGACAAGAAGTGGAGAGTGCTCTGTGACTTTGGTGCTAACTCGGGGCCATAAGACTGCTTTCCCCCAGCAGGTGAGCTGATGAGTAGCCTTCCTTATGGCCACGTTGTGGTGAGGTCCCTGGACTGCCATGGACTCCACACAGCCATCGTCACTTCCAGCCCTCTGCTGAGCTCCTGCTCTGGTAGCACTGGCAGAGTAAGCGGATGACCTACTGTCTGGCACACCAGGCAGATGCAGCTTGGGAGAGCATACAAGTACAGGCTAGGCTCTGCTCTGGGTTCTTAGGCCTCAGGCAGCTCCACATCCCTTGACTCTCCACACCTACTGCCTGGCCTCAACCTTAGCCCAACCAGGTATACCCTGTCAGCCCCACCCAGCTTCTCATCAAGCAGGTTCTGATGGAAGGAGCAGCAGC
Source organism: Octodon degus (assembly GCF_000260255.1). Lineage (NCBI taxonomy): Eukaryota > Metazoa > Chordata > Mammalia > Rodentia > Octodontidae > Octodon > Octodon degus. Next base: position 3,771,171 of record NW_004524595.1, on the reverse strand, counting down.
CTGTGATGGGAAGCTGGCTTGTGCTCTGCATGCAGGTGCTGGAGCTGCAGAGACATCCCTGGGGCACCTGATTGATATGCACTTGCTGGGAGCACTAAGAACACGATGATGAGCCAGCCCCAAATTCAGTCTGCAAGGGGCTTAGAGTGGGCCTAGACTGACATTGTTATGTGCCATATAGAAGGGACGTGGCAAGTTCCATAGCAGCCCTATTTTTCCCTTCCTTGTAATGATCGATTGTAAAAGCTTGGAGGTTTTCTTATTAAAAATTTTCTGTCATTCTGCAGTACATCTTCAAATAAGCTGAGTAGTTACATTTGTTTGACAAATTTGTGTGGAGCACTATGTTGGGTCCTGCGATGGTTAATCATGACTATCAGCTTGATTGGCTTGAGAGAGCCTAGGAGATTAGTAAAGGGCACTTCTGGGTGTGTTTGTGTGGGTGATGGGAGCCTGACCTTGAATACTTCACCAGTGATGGCGCACCTATGGCAGGCGTGCCATCGAAGGTTCTAAAGGTGCGTCCTCGCTGCTGTGGTGGTCCTTGGCCCTTTCTCTGGCTCCCACTCACTGTATTCCTCCATCATGCTCCTCCTTCCACCATGGTGTTTCTGCCCTGGAGCTAACTGACCTTAACTAAAACCTCTGAAACCATAATCTAAAATAAACTTTTGTGCCTTTAAGTTGTATATGTTGGATATTTTGTCTCAGCATCAGAAAGCTGACTGATAGAGGCATTATGCTTGAAGCTAGGGCTACAGAGCTGGATTCCTGTGACACATGGTCTTGCCCGCCAGTGGCTTATAGTCAGATGAGGGAAGAGGTTGGCTTATGGAATATATGCACCCACAGAGACAGAAGCCCGGAGGAGGAAGCCAGGTCTGTGGCCAAGGACACTCAGTGCCCATAGCAAGGCCTGTTCCTCCTTTCATGTAGCCAGCTGGCCCTGTGCTCTTCTCCTCCTGCTCCCCATATCTTGCACCAGGGCCTGTGAGGAGAATAGACATACGTGCAGGCCCTGGAAGCAAGTACTAGCCCTGTGTAGCAGAAGCTGACTGCAGGCTGCACCAGCAGAACAGAGCTCCAGGGGCCCCCCAGCGAACTTCAGGAGGGAATTGCTGCAGTTTTGATCACTTTAATGTACCCCATGATTTGGCAGGTACCAGATATCATCCCAGTATTTTGATGTCTAGAAATGGATCTCTAAAATCCTCTTTTAAATAGCATTTGATTCAGTTCAACTTGTACTGAGGCCATACTCTCAGCCTTCTCACAAGTGAGGAGGTTGGATAAGGCACAGCCTAGACACAAATTTGAACACCACAAACCCTGGCAGACTGTGGCTGGGCTGGAGGTGAGTGTACTGTGCACCTTAGAATCCCATGCAAGAGGAACTGAATCAGCTGAGGGGAGGGGTTCTGCCTGAATCTGGGAGCATGTGATTAATTTTTGTTCTTAACATAATTTCAAGCTTTTGCATCTCAATCATGTTATTTCCTCATGTGATGAGATGGACCCCTGAAACAAAGAGGCTGCTCAAGGCTTGCTGTTAGCAGGGCTGTACCCTCAAACTGTCACAACTACTTGTTTGTTCCTAAATCCCACACCAGAGTACCACACTACCATCAACCAGGGCACAGAAGCAAGCTCCCATCTTGCCAGTGAAAATACCCCATGAGTGGATGTCACGTGAGGTCGTGGATGGGCTTGAGGTGCATAGTGTTGAGACAGAACCAGGTCTTGTTGTAGGGAGCCTGTTGTAAGGATGGCCCTTCGACATGAGGCAAGGACAGTATTTACAGTGGAGGTTCGGGACAAAGAGGACAAAGCACAACCACGAGGCATGATTAGCGGGACTTGTCTGACACTATTTACAGGGTTGCTTTGATTTTTAGACCTCAGTTGGTTTTCATATGACTGATTAAAAACATGTGCCAGTTGAAATCACAGCTGCAGAATAAAACTGGTAAAACCAGTGAGACTTAGATGCTTGAAACTTGCCTCAATTTGCAAAAATGACCTCTGGCTTGATTTATATGTACTTGATTTCCTGACAGTGAGGGTCATGTCCCCGAACCACTGCTCCCACCCCATCACCACATTGGCCTGGCCTCAGCAGACACCATATGTCTCATCTTCCAGCTGCCCAAAGAAAAGCATCTTTGAATTCCAGGACTCAAGTCCTGTTTTGGAGGAAACCAGTTGTTTAGGCTTTTGCAAAATAAAAAGGTCTGTCAGAGAAGCAGGCCAACTAACGATGCCCTTGTCTTGAGCAGCCAAACCCATGTGACTCTTAAACACCCCTCTAATGCACAGCTGGGACCTCCTCCCTGACCAAACCTTTAACCAAAACCACACACAAGGAGCCTTCCAGGCAGGTGTGGGCAGAAGACAAGCAAAGGCCTGGCTGCAGAGTTCACCCCTAGATGCCTCTACTACATCAGAAACAGCTCAGAACTGAATTTTACAATCTGTCCAGTGGCCCAAAAGCTTTGTCCAAGTGTCCAGCCCTGAGAGTGGCTGTCTCTGCAGTCAGCTGCCATTTCATTGTGATAAGTGGAAAGGGGATCAACTGGGGCAAGGCCCAGGACCCCTCTCCACACAGTGTGTCCCTCTTCTGCAGTAACTTATGCTCATGGCTGTTTCTACAGATCTCGCTCTGCCCTGTAGGCCCAGCTTTGTCCCCATAGTAACATTTGTCATCCATTGCTCATCTCTTATGCCAGGTAGCCTTCTAAATACTTCATCTTAAGTACTTAGTATCATCTCATTAAATCCTCACAAGAACACTTTAAGATAGACAGACTTAGCCCCACTTTACAGATGAAGAGACTAAAGCAGAAGTCACCTGCCCAAGGGATCCTGCCAGCTAGGCAGGGGAATTGCCAACCTGGATCTCAGGTCTAGCTGGTCCCCAAGCCTGCTCTGCACTACCTGCCCTCCACATCCTGCAGCCTTGGAGATTGTTGGGCATGGCTCTCAGCCAAGAGAGATTAATCCCGGGCCCAAGGCCCAGAAAAGTAGATCTAAACACTGCAGCTCACCTTCCTGTGCCCTGTGTGTGAGCAGAAGCCTGGATGCCACCCCTCCTGTTCCCTATCCAGCCAGAACTGACCACTTCACAGCTGGGAGTCCATTTTCTACATTTTGACCTCTTATAGGAGACTCTCGAATCCAACTTGGTTGTGATTTTTCTGAAACCTTAAGCAAAGGGGTTGAAATCAATGATGAGGGTCAGAACCTTATTTTGTCCAAAGACCTACTGAGTTATAATTTGGTGTAAAAATAGATTCCTATCCTATGTGGGACCCATGAAGGCCCTGGCTGACTCCAGCCCCTCCCTCCCTCCATGTGTGTGGGGGTGGGGTGTGGGTGTGTGGGGGGGTGGGTGGGTGTCTTGCTCACTCACTTGCTCGCTGGAAACCCTTGGCTAGTTAATAAGGAGGGAAAGAGCCCCCACACCCACAGCTTACACTCCAAAAGCTTCGCCTCTGGGTCAAGGTTTTTTTGGGTTTTTTTTTTTTTTTTTAAGATGACAGATAACTTGTGCCATTAGCAAGCTTTACTCTGGGCAACTCTCCATTTTCTCTGATAAAAATTGAAATAAATGAAAACAGCGCTTTAAAAACATCTATAGATGGGTGGGAGCCAGTTGTCATTTTCCCTCTCCCCTCCTCCCCACTCCACTGACTTAATGAGGATACAAGTTGAGAAGCAAGTGCTCACTGCGCACAGCTGGTAGCACCGTGCCTTTAAATAGCCTTCGCCACGCTTCCCCCAGTGGCATGCAGTTGCTCTGGCAGGGAAAGCCCAGAACACGCAGGAAACTTTAGAACTTTCTGAAAAGGAAAGCGCTTGCCTTTCAAGCAAACTCCCTCTTGCCCAGACCTTTTTGTATGAGGACCTTGCATCCCCTTCCCCCAGAAATTTCTGAGGAAATAAAGGAGCCCTTGAGACTGCGGCCAGGAGGGTGCTGGAGAGCTGCCTTTGGCTCATGGCTGTGCAGCTCCAGCCAGTGCCCAGGGCTGATGCGCGGTCGCAGCCAGCTCTCGTGGTGCAGAGTAGCTGCAGCCTCTCTGCTGCAGCCTTCGCCTGTACTCCAGCCATGGTCCCCATCCCAACAGTACACCTGAGGCAGCCAGGTAAAGGGCTGAGAGGCTGGCGGCAGAGTCTGAACTCTCTAAGAAGGGCCACCAGGCTGCCTCCAGCTATACATCTGGACCCCTGCAGAGAGCAGCAGAAGCATGTAAAGAATGAGGACATCTAGTCTGGGCTGCAGCTGGCAGTCGCTGCACACTGTCCTACCCAGCATCACATCAGGGTGGCCTTATGACCCTCTGTTTTCCATAGAAAAAAAGCCAGGGTTGCTTGTGGTCCCCCCGGCCTCACTGTAGGTCTAGGGCTTCTTCTGCCACATCAGTCCTTCTTTGTGCATTAAGAACAATTGTGGCCTGGTGTATTTATGGGCAAGGGCTCTGAGGTCCTAAGTGTCATAGAAAGTAGCATCTTAGGTCCAGCGAGATAGCTCAGAGGACTGAGCGCCTGCTTAGGCAAGCACAGGGACTGGGATAAAAGTAACACTGTGGCTGACTCAGCTGCAGTGACCAGGAGTGATGGAGGCGGTGCCTTATCCATCTTCCTCACATGTTGTTGGCTATGAGGAGAAAGGACTAAAGTTTTTCATCAGTGTAGGAGCATTACATTTGTTGCCTTCTGTCTCTGCCTTCTGCAGCTTGTCATGGGCATGCCCTAACTGCCTCTTACAAACCCATGGCTGTCAGGCGCTGCATCAGTTAAAGCTACAACCTGTGCAGAATGCATGCTGATCCCAGTGGGTGTCACACTGAGGAGAATGCACCCCTCCTTTCCAGGGCAAGGCAGTGTGGCCTGGCAGGGAGGACACTGCACTTCTTCCTGGAAGAAGCAGGAGAGAACCTTCCAGTGGCCAGGGAACACCTAAGGAGCAAGGCGTCTGGCCTGAAAGTGAACAGAGCCCAGAGATGGGAAATGGCACACTGAGGAAGAACAAGTGGTCACATCGGGGTCACTGGGGGATGCGAGTATGGGGCTTCCATCCTGGCCCGTGGGTGACTGAGGGTGTCTGTGATCTCCCAGTGACATGTGGTATGTCCAGGAGGGGGAGTGTCCTGCATTTGTTAAAAAAGAATCTTCAGTTTCTTAGCTTTTCAAAGGGGTAAATGCCCTCAAAAAACATAGTGGAAACAAAGGATAACTAGTTTTTGTTTGTTTTTTTTAATGAGTAGGAGCCAGATCATGAGTGTTATGGAGAGCCAGGCCAGGTGTTTGGGGAGCCCTGAGGTCTTGGTTGGGTGGCAACAAAGACTGTCCTCTAAGTGAATCCATCTAGTTGCAACCAACAGGGGAGGTGGGCCTCGTGCACAGGGGGAGCGCCTTTCTGCTGTAGCTGTATTGCAACTAACAAGACCAGAGCAGGGCATTATCAAGAATGGAGAGACATGGGGGCAGGGCATCTTGAGAATGAACTACCACAGGGGCTTAGGAGCCATGGAACCTGGTTGAGAAGGCTTCTGACGGCTGTTAGAAGCACCGAGTGGCCAGATCACTTTCAGATCCCTAACAGTGATGAAAACATCATGTGGATATGCTGGTTAGAATTACAGAGTGACTTCCAGGTCAGAATGTCCTGCAGGTGGTGAGGAATGTGGGACTGGACGTTTGGGAGGGGAGTGGACTGGAGTCTGGACTGAGGAGTATTTTGCTAAGTATGATGCAAGCCTTCAAATAACCCAGTAACTGTGACCTAGACCCTGTTCTGCATGAGGAGTGGAGAGCAGGGAGGGGCCAGCCCAAGGAAAGATAGCATCTGGGGGGAGGAGTGGGGAGAGAAGCAGAGATCTCTGATGTTTAGTGTCAAGGAAGTTACAGGGGAAGAGAGCTTCCAAAGAGGAGCTGACAGTAAAATGTTGCAGAGGCTGTATGGAAGCTAGAGCCAAGAAAGAGCCTCAGCAGGCACTGTGGCCCAGACGGGAAGAATCTGGTTGTCTGGCTGGGGGAGGAGGGCACCTTGCAGAGACTCCCTTGCCACCTGACTTGGTGTTACTGGATTTCTGGGCCTGCTGCCGCCTCAGACCGAGGGCTCCCACACAGCAGGAACATCTGGATCATCATAGAGCCTCATCACACAGCCTGGCCAGGCAGAGAGGCTCAGCATGTGTGAGTCTCCTGATAGGAACGTGGCCTTGCTTCACTGCATGGAAATCTGGATGTCCAGAAAGCCGTATCACCTCCCCAGAGCCTGGCACATTTTGGGGGAAGATTCTCTTAATACCTAGCTTGGCTTTCTTTCCACTGGACCAGACCACATGTGTGTTTGGAAATAGCTATGGACCATTTGGGAATCCTCACTAGGTCCTTTTTGTGCATATCATCAAAAGTCCAGTTGTGGGGAAAATGCAACATTCTGGTACTTCACATCTCTGCAATGATGCATCAGCCAACACAGTCACTCTATCTTATACCTCAGATCAGACCCTGCCTTTGTCTCAGGAAAAGGCAGCCAAGTATACTGTTTGAAGGAGTTGGCAGCCAGGCAGGTATCTGGGAGAGAGCTTTTAAGTATCTGGGAGAGATAGCACCATGGTGAACTACATGTACATCCCTTGGAAAAGCCTAGAGGGCTTTGCATCAGCAGAGAAAAAATCTAGCTCAAGATGCTTACAATAAATAACAACTGTTCTGAGTTAGGTTGAAAGCTCTGAGTTGCACTTTTTTCTAAGTTGTTTGTGCTAACCACAATTTTTTTTCTCTCCTCTTTCCCACCAGAGCTTATTTCAAAACCTTTGTCCCTCAGTTCCAGGAGGCTGCATTTGCCAATGGAAAGCTCTAGGAAACACCAGTGTTGAAAGGTGGCCAGCCAGACTGCATGGTCCACATGCGTGTCAGCACACATGGCTGCTTCCTGGAAGCCGCCTGGAGCGTCTTCACTGCAGTGTTCTGCTCACACAGCAAGTCCGCTCGCCCCAGGCAGCCCGCTCTGCTGGAGCCCGAACTCCAGCTGCCTGGTGGTACCCTGGATCCTAGCGCCCATCGCTGCTGGTTGTTCCCTCTTCTTTCATTATATTTCTTAGCTGGAAGAAATAAACTCACAAGTGGTAATGCAGTAATTTTCCAGGAAAAGTAAAACGTCATAAATACACACAGCCTTCTTCCAAAGCCTTTGTCTCTGAGACTTCTGTTAAGTTTCAAGGTTGAACACCCCTTGGCTCCCCCACATCAAAATTAGTGGGGTGTGTGTGTGTGTGTGTGTGTGTGTGTTTCAACCCAACATTTCTGTTGAGTAAGCCTCCAGTGAAAAAAGGAAACACCTAAGGGATCTGACAACCTGCAGAATCTAGATACCCACTCAGCTGGGCTTAAGGCTGGCACTTGAGAACCAATAGGATCCCATGCACACACCCTCCCCCGCCCCCACTCCCCTTGGTCCATGCGCACAGTTGCCCCCACACTGCAGCAGGGGCAGGGTCATTGGGGTTTGCTGCATGCACCCAGTAGAGTTGCTGATGGGAGTGCCTCAGTGCTTACAGCACTGTGTGAATTCACCTAAAGGACAAAGGTTGGGGTTGTAGGTTATCACTGGTGTGTATGTGGTGTCTGGAGGGGCTGGCTGCTGAGCAAGCGACCGAGCAAGCTCCTATGTGTGTAGACTACCAGACCTGAAGAGAGCCAGAAGCCGACTTGTTTCCAGTCAGTGTACAGAGGGGAAAATAGAGGCCGTAATGCTCATAAAACTCATAGCAGCTCAGGAACATCTTCCTGTGCACAGCCAGCCGGGCAGGGTCAGGTCAGAAGGACCCCCGCATGGTCAGCTGGTTCCAAGGGTCATAGCTGCTTCCCAACAGCCAGATGGGGAGGTTTACGCACCCCAGTCCATAGGAGTCTGATTCTGCAGGTGGGAACTTGGGACTAGGGCAGGACTTCCTCGACACTCCCTGGGGTATTCTGAGGAGCGGGGGTTACCATCTGGTCCAGTTTGCCTCTTGTATTAGGGAGAGGAGGGGGCTGGCTTGAGGTTATGCTGCTGGTCCATGCCAGGGCAGGGGTGTGGACACATGAAACTGAACTATCTAGGCTTTTCACTCAGGGCAGCTGTGTACGAGCTCTAGTCCTCCTCCTCCTCCTCCTCCTCCTCCTCCTCCTAAGACCCCATGGCATGATCCTTGGGATTGCCCTGGCACCAACCACGTGTGCATGTGCGGCTGTGCTTCCCACCAAATGAAGAGCTTGCTTTGGGTCTGTTAGGTGTCCCAGTTATGTTGTAGCAGAGAGTGGCTGGCAGCATAGAGTGGGTAAAGTCACATTTCCAGTGGCCATTCAGCAGCAGCAGCCATAGTAGGCAGTATGATCTACAGCTGTCACCCTCCTGCTCCTCCCAGCATCTCCGGATCCACACGTGCTCAGGCTGACCAGATAATTAGTGACAACCTGATACCTCAGTGCAGCAAGTACAGCTAACGGCCAGCACAAGCTGGGCGTGATGATGTACACCTGTAATCTCACCACTTTGGGAGGCTGAGGCAGGAGGATCAAAGTTAGCCAGCCTGGGCAACTCAACAACTTCCAAGGCTCCCCACCCCACATCTCAAAATAAAAATGAGAAAGGGCTTTAGATGTAGCTCAGTGGGTTCAGTTTTGTGTGTGTGTGTGTGTGTGTGTGTGTGTGTGTGTGTGTGTGTGTTTGTGTGTTAGGGCATAGGTCAACAAGTGTGGTTTACAGCAGAACTGTGATGTAAGTGAGTGAGTAGGATCCTTCTTGTCCCACAGAAGGAAACAGGGTAGGAGGGATTGAAGCACCCGAAGTCAGCAGCTTGGCAGTACCGGTGTCAGAACTGACCCAGGCGCCTGGCCCCCCGTCCAGAGCCACACTTAACGTACATCTATGATTTTTCTGGGCACCCTTCAAGACATACTCTCCCTGGCCAATGAAAGCTGATATACTATGCATGAGTTTGTGGGGACAGAGGTTCTATGGTTTTTGTTTTAAGGCTTTCAACTCCCTTACCCAACTGAGCTGGCCTGATTCTCTCAGGGGAAACTACCCAACAGAAAGTGAGAACAACTACTCTATATTTCAGATACTGGGGACTCAAACACCAGAGTCTGAGATTTTATCTTCAGCAACAGAAGCAAGTAGCACTGGGGAAGTGGGCAAGGGTCACTGGCTCATATTTAAACCCTCCTCACTGGTTTCTCCTGTCATCAGGCATTGTACCTGCACAAAGCGCAGCCCTGGACTAATTAGTAAATGGCTATAAAATGCTTTGAGGATGAGAAGTCCCATTGAGGAGAGCACATTATTATTACCTCATAAATCCTGTCTCCAGCTTACTCAGCCCTTGTCATGGGATCTTCAGCCCAGCACAGACAAGGAAAAGATGCACATATGTTTACTAATAATAGTTGGATCTGACAGAGCAACCTCTATGGGACCCAGGAAGAGAGACAGGAGCACATGTCTTGTGGCTACAGGCTAACCCCATTTTCAAGGGCATGAACTGGAAAGAATACGAGCTTCAGGATGAGAGACGTACGTCTGAATCCTGGCTCTGCCCACCTAGTAGCTGGTACATATTTAATAAGCAGACATCCTGTGGTGGTGGTCGTGGTGGCAGTGATGGAGAGGAAGAAGAAATAAGAGGAGGGCCTGGATTCGTACTGCTCGCTGATCTCAATAACGTCGTGAACCAGCGACCAACTTTTAGCCACCCGTATGAAGTCGCTGAGTGCAGAGCTGGGAAGGGCAGAAGGGCCAAGGCAGAGGGAGCTCGGCTGCAGTTAGCCGCTCCCGTGTGCCTATGTAGTCTGAGTCTGTTCTCATCTCTGAAATGGGAATGAACACCTGCTCCCCAGGTCAGTGAGAAGCAAGAAAAGGGCAGAAAGCACCAAGTACAGCCCTGGGCACCAAGCGATGACTGATAAACAGCTGCTATTATTGCAGACCAAAAGAAGGGTTTTCTGATGTTGACTTTGGCCTTTCTCTAAAAAGTCAGAACGTCCCTGTCAGAGAGTCCTGCCAGAGAGTGTGGCCTCTGGGAGAGCGGCCCTGTCTAGATTGCCCGGAAAATGAAACATGAGTCATCTTGAGTTTTGCCGAATGAGAGACGAGCTGCATCTATGGGGACCCCCCCCTCCCGCCGGCCCCAGAACCCAGCAGGACTCAGGGCCTGGCTGCACCACTGTGGCCCAGTGACCTGTTTCTCTTCCCTGGCCTCTGCTTTCCCACAGCAAGGCAATCAGAGCAGCACAGTTCACTTTTGCCTCTGACTTAGTTTCGGTTTCTGATGGCTGTAAACACTCACTCTAGAGCCCCAGCCAGAGCAGTGACCACACTGGCTTTGCTTAGTGCTTGGTCTGTGAATAGCACGAGCCCCAGAAGCTGCCCTGGTTCCCCAGCACAGACCTGGCCCACGGTTCTTAATGTGCAGGTTAGAAACACCATTCATGGGAAGATGAGGTCTAATCCTATGAATAGCACCATTCATTTATTGATGCTTTTAAACCGATACAAGGCCCATCACCTTAAAGTTAAGTGCCAGTTAGACAGGGGCGCTGGCAGATAAGGTGCCTTTGTCGTCTTCTTTTTCTACTGAGCTATATTCCCAGCTCTTTCATATTTCCATTTTGACACAGGGTCTTGGTAAGTCAGTACCTTGCCCAGACTGGCCTGTAACTTCCCATCCTTTGCCTCACCTTCTCAGAGAAGATCTGGGATTACTGCCATAGCCAGCAAAATATTGTTTTTTTAAATCCTCACTACTAAATGAGGTTGCTATTATCTTTGTTTGCTAGATCAAATCATGGAGCCTCAGAAAGGTTAAATGACATAGCCAAGACCTGCGACCAGTAGTATACTTATTCATTTACCCATCTACTTTCCCTTATGCTTCTCTTTTCCCAGCTTCCTTCTGTCTCTTCTCCCTTCTCTGTTTCTTACAACAGAACAAATTAATCCAAGGGGCTGGGGAGAAAACTCAACAGAATAAGCGCCTGCCTGGCAAGCACAGGGTCCTGAGTTCAATCCCCAGTACCGCAAAAATAAATAAATAAATATAAAGAAAAGAAAAAATTAATCCAAGCATCCCTGTTTCATTCTATTTTCACTATCCAGCTTCCCCTAATGCAGATACACACACAAGGCCCTGTCTGTGACATTCTTACATGGCCGTGTGCTATGTGGCAGGTCATATGGCCTAGTGATACTGTAGCCAACTTGGCTTGTGTGATCACATGCTTGGATGTGCAGACAGCCCCCACATCACCTAACAACATTCTCAGGACAAGATCCCATCCTTCAGCGACTCTGCTGGTTTTGCCATTTCCCGGATGAGAGGAACTTGAGGCGGCAGAGCGGGCCAGGATCACGTGAAGCTGGAGGCAAATCCTGATTGGCTGCTTCTAAAGCCCTGGAGTCTGTGGCCATGGAGTTCTGTGCAGCCGACATGCCAACAACCAGAGGCAGGCTCTTTCCATGTGAGGCGACAGCAAGTGGCTCCATAAGTATATATGAATGCCAACTCATTTCTAGATAGTTGAGCTGGGATCAACCCATGGCTGGGGGAAAAAAAATTCTGACTTCAAAGTTTGCGTCCTATTTGCAGGTTAAAGTCCAAGACACGCTTGGTTGAAATAATGGCTATCTTAAGGAAATAAGGTAGGAGAGCTGTTGCCCTTCTTAAGGAAAATTACCAAGGTTTACCAAAACGAGGGACTCAGGAACTGTTTGCAGGTTAAATATGAAGTAACTCCAAGATGCCTGCCAAGATTTTCCTTCTCCAGACTTCTTGAATTTGCTTCTTCACTATTCTCTGATCACTGTACCCCTTTGGAAGAATTATATTTTATGAGTCTGGGAGGCCAGGCTTCAGGTATGATAGACCATGCTAATCATGGTGACAAAGGAGCCTTAGAAGCAACTGAGGAATGTCCAGCATGCGATGGGCCAGCTGCCGGTACAGCACCCCAAGATGGGCTGAGTGCTGTGGAGGTGTAGCAGACAGTCCTTTCCTCCCACTCAGCCCTCTGCCCCCTCCTGGAGGCCTCCAGCCATGACAGCTCTTCATTCCAAAGGTTCTCGGAACACACCCTCTGCACCTCCTTAGAAACCACCCAAGAAAATCAGTCTCTTTTGAGTCCATGGTCTGACAGATGCCCCCAAATGGAACTCCCCGGGCTCCCAAGGAGGCCTTTGGTTGTTCGTGCAGGTGCCAATAGAGCAGAGCTGAGGAGCATGCCAGGTGCCCTCTAGACATGAGGTGGTGGGTGGGTGTCAGAAGCAGTGTCTTCCCCCTCGCTGGAGCACCATCATGATACTCCACATTCTGGTCCAGTTTTTCATGTCCATCCCCTTGATCCTCTGACCTTTTAGAGAACTAGGACAGCCCCTCCTTGCAGAGAGTCAAAGGAAGGCATGGGGCAACTCCTAGGAAGACAAAATCACCTGAGTAAAGCGATGTCCACGAGATAGGAGTGCTGCTCAGCCAGGCCAACTTTCCAAGGGTAGTGAAGGTCCAAGTGGGTTGTGGAAAGTTTGACCGGAACTCATTTAAAATCCCCTGGAGACTGAGGCCACACCTGAGGACAGGAGGCTGGGGCAAAGGTCAGCCGGGGGAGACACCTCAGGAGTTTGCCCTCCACGCCACATGCGGGCACATGAAAAAGCACACAGCTCAGGTCCTGCTCTGCCTCAGCGCCCCATCCCGGGGAAGATTTCAGGCTGGGGAAGGACTCCTCAACTGCATACCAGTGGCTCCTGGCATGAGTAGGCTGTGGATTACACAACCCAGGTGGCTGGGCTACCTACTTCTCCCGCCTCCCCACCCACCCTGATGCCAGGCTGTCCCTGGGGCACCTCACCTGTTCTTGTCCCAGCCACACAGGCCCCATGACTCCCAACATCACCCACTGCAACTGCCACTGGGGATCAGCCCAGTTATGGAGCTGAGCAGCCCAAAGACCTGCTGCAGTGAAACTGAGCCATGGGCTAATTGGCCAGTTGTCAGAGTGGAGGCCACAGTCTCTGGAGCCAGCCTGCCTGACTCAAGCCCTGGCTCCACCACTTACTAGGTGCGTCAACTTGAGCAAGCCACTTGACCTCAGATTCCTCCTCTGCAAAATGGGACTCCTACAACCTCCTAGGGTCGGCAGAAGGGCTCAGTAAGTCAAGACATGTGCAATGCTGGTGCCTGGCACACAGTAAGTACAGCTGTCCTTTGGTATAGGGAGGATCCAAGACCCCTACCCCTACCCAATCTGTGGGTGCTCAAGTCTCCTACATAAAATAGAATAATATTTGCACCTACCTTATGAACATGCTGCCCTATACTTTAAACCAATTCCAGACTATCTCTAACTCCTAATATGATGTCACTATTGTGTAAATAGTTGTTACACTTTATTGCTCAGGGAATATGATAAGAAGAAAAGTCTTGCTATGTTCAATACAGATGCAGTTCTTTTCTATTTTCAGCTTATAAACATTGACCCCATGGTCCTGCTCCTGCAGCTGTGGAGGCCTGACCATCCTCAGAAAGGGCTGGCTTCATTCACATTGCTTTCTGGTTCCTGTGTGGGTTGCCTCCTTGCCCCTTGCCACTCTATTTCCATCCATGTCTCTGCCCTCCCGCACCAACAGCCTTTTCCCTGCCCCTCAAGGAAACCCCCTTTTCTGTCCTTAGAGTCTTCATGAGGGTGCTGCTACCTCCTCAGGGGTCTCCATTGTCTCTGCTGCCAGGTGCCACACACCACGAGCCACCTGGGCTCACTGCCTGAGGCTGTTCATGTACCCACATCCCCACTCCTCCTGAGTCCCCTCCTGGAGTCTGTGTGGAGCACCCCAACCTGGATCCCCAACTCTCCATTTTGCCCAAACTCCTAAGATCTCCTGTTTGCAAATGTTTAAGCTACACTGAGTAAGCCCTCAGTTATTTTCCCCTTTGTAACCAATGATTCATGTGCTCACCTGCTGAGGTTTCCAAAAAGCACCAGAGACCTCCACTGACACACTGCCCCATTCCCTGTGTTCTCACATGGAGGTAGGTCTCACTATCACTGGGGTCCTTCTCTCAGGGTAGACAGACAATAAACTGAGCCTCCTGTAAAATCCTGACTGTGGGGGCTGGAGCCCTGCTACTGCCTCTGCGCCTGCTCTGCTGCAGGCCAGGCCTCCAGGCTGTTTCTGGGCTGCTTGTAGAAGGAGGGTGAGCAGGAAGGGTAACCCATCCCCCAGTGAGGACTGCCAGAGCTGCACCCAGTGAGGAGCAGGGTCACAGGGAAGGACAAGGCATCTGTCATCTCCCGATGTTCAGACACTGAAAGGAGCGCCCACACATATGGGTGGTGGCCAGGCTTGCAGAAGCTGCAAGAGTGGGGTCAGGACATCCTGGATCCGAAAGACCTTGACCAACATGGCCCAGCTTGGGCATACTGGAGCCCATAGGTCTGGGCTCCGACAGCTTAGGCATAGCACCGCCACCCGGCCACCGGCCACCAGCCCAAATGTACTTAGTAAGCACTTCCATATGCCGGAGGTTAGACCTGCGTCAGGAAGACGCAGGTCCTGAAGTCCACATGTGCATTCTACAGTCGCCTGCTGGGCGCCCCCTCTACTCCTTTCCCTGCTCAAAGATGTATGGATGATGAGGCTGATCCTGCCCTTGCAGGGCCAGACAGATGAATGGGGACACAGCCCTGCCACTGATGAGGACTGTGAAGTAGACCTACAGTGCTGGCTTCCGGCTAGGGCAGGTCTGGGAGGGAGTCCAGGAGGCAGGACCAAAGGTGTAGCACCTTTGTCCCCACCATATTTTATCCCCTTGCTTCACTTGGCAGTCTGGCTTCTTGGTCATCTCACCCCTGGGCTGTGCGTCATGATCCACTGTTTTTGAGCACCAGCAGATGCCAGGCAGTGTCCTAGATGCTGGAGACAGCAGAGAATAAGGTGGCATCCTGGAGTTTCCATTTTCGTGGGTCAGGAGGGAGGTGAACAGGATGGACAGAGAAGGCTCTGCCGAAGAGGGGCCATCAGGTGATCAGCAGGGGGCTTGGCTTTCCTCTCCAACCTGCTCCTGATGAGGTGTCAACCAGGCCTGCTCTGAGCCCTGGACATGCCCGGTGGAGTTTGTCCCTGCACCCAAGGTGGCAGTAAGAAGGCCAGCCTCAGTCAGGCTGGCTGCACTAACCTTGCAGACTACTCTCCTGAAGCACACCGAGGGGCTGCTCGGGCTGGCGTTGAGAACCAGCAGCCAGGGATGGTGGGATTCTGAGGACTGTGGAATAGCACAGCAGCCTGTTGCCAGCCCCACCCATAGAGTCCTGCTGCTGCCAGGCCAGGACAAGGGCCTGTGGAAGTGCCCTGCAGAGGCCGCACGGTGCAGAGGAAATGGCGTCACGCCCATCCTGCCTGCTGTCCCCAGCCTCTGCCACCTGCCTCGCCTGTCTGCAAGGGTGGAGACCAGTGACTCCTGAAGGAGCACACCTTGGGAGGAGATGGCTGGGACTGACCTTCCACGATGCAGACAGTACAGGGGCAGGGGACCTCTGGCAGCCTCCATCTCTTCTGCTCAGCACTGGAGAAATGAGCCACCTGAGGTGGGTGCACAGGATTCACCGTGGTGCCCTCAAAGGGTGAGCCCCCTGGGAGCTCGGCCACTGGACCCTAGATCATCTGGGGCCAGGGCAACCTGCAAGAGGACACCACAGCCAGCAGCGTCCGTCCTGCTCTCCCATGTTGCTCCCACCCCAACTTAGGCAGGTAGGAAGGGAGCAGAGAACAGAACTCAGCCATAATGCCAACCTCCTGATGTAACTGTGTTTATTGAGTGTCTAATAACTAAGTATGTTGTTCCTACTCTGTAACAGGACTTGTCATCCTAGCCGAGGTCTGAGATTAAAGTGGCTCCCTTTTGCTCATTTTCCTATTAAATTTAACATGTTTAAAAACAGCAGAAAAAAAAATTTTTTATTGGCCCTGCTCTGGGGATTGAACTCGGGCCTTGCACAGACCTACCTACATCTCCAGCCTTTTACTTTTTACCTTGAGACAGGGTCTGACTGAATTGCTCAGGCTTTTTTGAATCTAGGATTCTCTTGCCTCAGCTTCTAAGCAGCTGGGATTGCAGACACGTACCACCACCCTGGCCTGTTCTGCACTACTGTGCCAGGTCTGCTTTGTTTACTTACCATTATTCACCCATGTTTGCCCTTTTGCTAAGATTCTAACACAATCTTTTGGCATCTCTACTCTACAATTCACATAGCACTTAATTTTGACTCCATTTGGAGCATTTCTTGATTTTTCTTATTATAAATATGTCCTATAAGTAATTATTTGTAACTTGTTGTAGGAAGACATTTGGGCCAAACTAACCCTAGCTCATCAAATAGCAAACAACAGAAAATTGAGCACCAGTTCGTGCCCAAGAGAGTGTGGAGCTGGGGATCATGAGAGAAAGAATGTGCTGGAATGTTCTGGCAGGGCAGGGGAAGCAGCCCTGAGGTAGATACCTGCAGGGAAACAAGGAGTAGGGGATTGACTCCAGGCTATGCCAAGGTGGAGTGAGGAGAAAGGAGGTTCTAGATTGCAATAGTTGGCTGAGGAAGGTGAGTTGAGGAGGCCAGCTGCTGTGTGGGGAATCTGAGAGCCCCTGAGAGCTGGCAAGCAAGGAAAGTTAGAAAAGAAGTGATGTTCAGGCATGGAGGTAGGAGCGCCAGCCAGTAAGGGTGGAAACCAGCAACTCCAGAAGGAACACACCTTGGGAGAGATGGTTGGCACTAAAGTGAGGAAGGAGTAAGCAGGAAGAGATAGAAGTGAAAACCATGAAACATTTGGAAGACAGCCCTTCAAGGGGCACAGTGCACAGCAGGGGCTGCATAAGCCACGGGGCTGATGTGCAGCTGAACTCCAGGAAGGACACAGGAAGGTGCGGGAGCCAGGGTCCTTCTGCCCTGGGCCATTGCTTTACACTTTGGAGATGGAGACACCTTGGAACTTGGCAGGGGCCTGGCCTGGGTAGGGGCCCTGGGAACGGCTGGAAACCTAGCTCTGTGTAGACCTGCAAAGGCAAGATATGGAGGGTCTCCCTTTGGTCTCAGAGCCTCAGAGAAGGTGGGGATGTCCTCCCTTGCCAGTGGGGCCATTGGGAGACCCAAGGCCTGGCCTAACACAAGCCAGACCCTGAAGATGCTTGGGCAGTGAGCCCAAGGCTGGAACCACAGAGATGAAAATCCTCTCTGAGCACTTGCCATTTACCTGCCTGTCAGCACTCTGGTGTGTCTGGAACTGGGAGTGGTAAGAGCACCCACTTAGCAGACCAGTGGGCTGACTGGGGAGATGCAGGTCATCATGGGCTTGGGATCTAAGGAGCACAGAGGACAGAGGAGGACAGCAGCAGCTGCCACCAAACTTACTATTATGGAGGCCTCAGCCCACCCCCCGCTCTAGCCCAGCTATGCCCAGTCAGCATGTGGGAGCATGGGGAGCTGCTCAAGATCTCTGTGGCCAGCCTATCTCCTTCTGAGCCCCCATGGAAGGAGCCTGAGGTGGCCCTGAGCTGTCCTGGGAAGGCTCTAGCCACTGGCCTCAGGGAGCCACTGCGGGGCTCACCCAGGCATGCAACTATAATCCAAGGGCATTCTCAGAGCCAGAGAGTCTGAAGTGAAGTAAAAGGGGCTCTAGAAGGAGAGACCAGAGGTGACCAAAACAACCTGGGTGAGGGACATTTGTCTCAAGGAGCCCTGAGCAGGGGAGGTAGGAGCAGGGTGGGGCTGTAGGGAAACCAGCTGGGCAGCAGGCAGCACTTTTGGGCTGTGCAGATAGTGGTGAGGGTGGCGATGACCACTCGCTGAGTGTCTCTGCTGGGCCAGCCACAGGCTCAAACCCTAGCTCCATTGTCTCTGTCCTCACAATGACCCGAGGAGGTAAGAAATTTTATCCCCATCCTACTGACAAGGAAACTGAAGTTCAAAAGAGCAGACATAGTTCTCAGTATGCACTGCAGGACCTACACTGACATCCTTCAGTCCAACAGCAAGCTCTGTGGGACCAGCTGCCTCCCTGCAGGCCCCCTTGTTGGCAGTGTGAGGAGGGGCCTGAGCGGCAGGTCCTGGGCCGCCCCCACATGACCCACCCGGGTTCTGCTGTGAGAAGAGTGCGGTGGTATCCCATAGTGTAGGCCCAGGACACCTCACTTTCTGCTCACGTGCTCAGCACCCTCTCTGCATCTCTTCTGGCTGTTGCTCCAACTGGGGACTGTGCCTGTCGCCTTGGGAAGAACGCAGGTAGGGAAGCTTTCCTCGTGCCTCTCAGTGGATCTCCCAAATCTCAGGGCCGTCAAGACTGTGTGGTCCAGTGCTAGTATAGGTAGATAAATGGAGGCTCCTGGAGGGACAGGGACCCAGCGCTGAGGCTAGAACCTAGCCTGGTTACTAGATCAGACTTTACCAGCTGCTGGGATCAGTTGTGGCAGGACCCAGCTGGATGATCCAGGGTGGCATGGGCAAGACAAGGTGGAAAGGAGACTCCAGAGCTCCCAGGGAAGGCAGGAGGTCTGGGTCAGCACTGCTTCATACACTGAGGAAGGAGGGTGGGACATGGGAAGGGGGTACCGGGGTGGGCACGGTGAAACGCAGCTTGGCGAAACTGGGCCTGATACTGCAGCTGCCTGGAGGTGCCCCTTTTTCTAACTGGACCACAAGCCTGTAGAGGTCACTTTTGGCTCTGATTTGTTGACCTGTCCCAGGAAGGACACTGGCTGGTGTAGCTGGTGACAGCAGCTCCAGCTGTTGCAGGACCTAAGGCAGAGTGCCGGCCTTGTCCCTGGGTTGATTCCTCACCAGCACCAGCAACAGTGCCACCCCAGGCCTGGGAGCTGCTGGGAGCTACTGCAGGCTGCTTCAGTGTCCAGAGATTGGTCTTCCTCCAGGGCTCTTTCTTCACCTTGTGTCCCTTCCTTCAAGGCTGCTTGTACTTGTGCTTGGCCCCTCCCTCCTGTGTTACTAGCCCCTGGCCCCAAGCCCATTGAGGTGGTCCTTAGCTTGTGCGGGGCCACACCCATCCACTACCCAAGGCCAAGGTCCAGCTCCCCAGGAACTCTAGCCTAGCTGCAAGCCCTGGCCAGCCTGGTGGCCTCCCCACCCACACATGCTTTGTGTCCCAAGGCCCAGAAGCCAATGAGGCCTCACGTGCATGGGCGGAGCCCTAAGGCTGGCTTCCTTCAACTTGTGGTCTGTGTGGCTAGGACAAGACTTCTCGAGTCCCCATGCTGGAGTTCAGTCTACCTTCTGCACTGATGCTGCAAGTAGTGGCTGTGTTGGAAGTGACTGTACCCTGATTGTGTCGCGGCTGCTGGCCAAGACCTAGAGGCAGACCTACCTCTACCACGTCAGCCAGCTCAACAGCCCCCGGGGAAGGAGGTGTATTTCAGCACAGCTTAGGCAGTGTTCTGCTGTCCTTGCTAGTTTTCTGGGACTGGCCAACCCAGGGCCATCAGACAGGCATCCACAGCTGACCTTAACTCTCCTCTGGGGCTGGGCTTCCTCCTTCGCTGCCTGTTCCTCCACCTTGCAGCTCTGAGCTGCCCTGACTGTCTGACAGGCTGACTGAGGGCAGAGTGAGGGACAGAGCTTTGTATTTGGTGTTTCCTTTCTTCCCGGGGCTCAAAGCACTTTTATAAGCCTTAATAGCCTTCATCCACCCGGGCTGTTGTCTTGTTTGCTCTTTAAATTCTATTATTAGCTGAGATGTTGTGTTTAATCGTCACTCACGCAGCAAAGGGAAATTCCCTGAGCCACTTGTGGAGGAGGCTGGTAGGGACCCAAGGTCCCATCCTATACTTTACCCAATCCCTCTTTGCCATAACTGCCGTGGGCCAGGAGCAGCTGGCAGAGAAGGGGCCCCAGGAAGCCCACCAAGGAGTTGTGACGTGCTGAACCAGGAATATCGAGGTGTGGGGAGAAGAGATCCAAAGAGGGCAGCAGGAAGCACAGACTCTTCCGGTGTGGCCGTGAGACCTTGGGCGCGTCACTTCACCCCCAGGCCCCTGGCTTTACTAAAATGTGTGTTAGCCAGCTTTTTGTTGCAGGTGCCGATATCTGGCCTAAACAGCTTAAACGGAGGAAAAGTTTATTTAGGCACATGGTTTCAGGCCCCGGCCAGCTGCTCTGGGACAGAAACGTGGCAGCAGGCAGGCACGGGGAGAACGGCAGCCAGGAAGCAGAGCGAGCACAGCAGCAGAAAGGAAGCTGCTGGGCAGGCCAGGCCCTCAGAGGTGAGCGCGGTGGCCTGCTTCCTCTGACCAGGCCCCACTTCCTGGGAGCTATGAACTCCTCAGTGGACTGATCTAATGAACTTAGAAGCCCCGTGACGCACTGCACACACGAGCCCTATGGGAGGCATTTTCTATCCAAAGCCTAGTGATATGGGACAAGGCAATGAGCTTCCCATGAATATTGAGCTGGAGTCCAGGGGCATTTTGTAAATGTCCAGGGCACTGTAACCTCTTTGGCAGCATGGCAGGGGGCAGGCCTAGACATCCTTGGGGGCCTCCAGCCCAGGCATCTCTGATCATGACTCTAAAATAAAAGGAGTTCACACGCACCTCCCGCTGCCCCTGAGCCTGAGCTCCTGGACCACGGAAGGAGAAGGTCTGGAATCAGCACAGCTTCAGGGTCCAAGGAAGGCCTCTGCCCTCCATGGGGCTGACCTGTCCCTCTGGCAGCAAAGACTGCCCAGAGTTCCTAAACGAGTAACTGTAACAACAACACAGGTCCCCTGTCCCTTGTCCACTCCTCCAAGTTCTAAAAATCACAAAGTTTTGTTCATAACTTATTTAGCAAAACCTGGCTTCACCAAATGCAAGACTACCTTTTGACTTTATTATTCCCAAGTAGGGTAAATACTCACATGCTTTTAATGAGGACGTATTAGTGTGTTTGATTGCAGAGCGCTGCTCTAGATTTCCTAGATTATATATATTAGAATATGCATATTATCTTTCTAAAAATCTAGAAATAGCCATTTCTTTGTTTTCATTTTGAGACAGGGTCTCACATGTAGTTCAGGGTGACTTGGAACTCACTGTGTATTCCAGGCTACCCACCAGCCCACTGTGATCCTCCTGTCTCAGCCATCTGAGTCCTGGGATTACAGGCATGTGCCACCATGCCCAGCTCAGAAACATATATGCTAAAATATACATGAAGTTTCTGTTTAGAAATAATGAGTGTGCAATAGCCAGCACTCAGCACTGGCCTCGCCGCATCCCAGAAGCTGCACTAAGCACTTTGCTGATACCGGTTCACATGATCCCGACAACTCTTATTATCTCTGTTCTAGATGAAGACACTGAAGCCCGGGGAGGGTGAGGGACCTGGTAGAAGTCACGTAGTTAACTAAAGGGTGGTGCCAGGTTTGAACCCAGCCACTGTGTCTCCTTGTCACTGCCAAACGCCGCATAGCAGAGAAGACTGAAGCGAGGTCCAGTGAGCAAGAACTTCCAGAGCTCCCACCTCTTGGGGGCCATCTGGAGTCCCCCGGGCAGCAGCTTAGGAGTTCACAGCCGGCTCAGGTTGAGTCTATTCAGGGAGGAGCTCAAAATAGAAAAAGTTCCCATGGAAAGTTTTAAGATTTCACTGGATTGAAACCAGATGACTCTGAGCAAACAGAGGCTTCAGCAGATGCAGGGCCAGGCTGTGTGCTGTGTCCCCCACTGCCTGTACCCAGCCCGCTCGGGGGAGGGAGGACTGGGGCAGGGGCGGGGGGAGCAGGGCGCACCAGCCAGTAGGGAAGGCAGGGCAACAGGCAACCCTGTACATGGGACCCAATGGCAGGCCTGTGAGCCAGTTTCCCTGCCAGCAGAGAAGAACCCTCAACACTTGGGCCAGCTCCATCTGTCTTCCCGAGGACAGATGAAGAACTTCAGGAGAGTATCCCTGTGGCGTGCTCTCTCAGCCCTTTTGATTCCTCCGTTTATTCCAGTTTATATGTATTTCTCCATAATTCATTGCACACTCTGGCCCTCAGCAAACCGACGGCACATGTTCCCTGAGCACCCCAATGGCAACGCTGCGGCCCGCTCTGCCCATCTCTCCTGACTGGGGGGGCAAGTCCGCTGCTGCTGCCATGAGACCACCAGGGAAATTTGAACCCGAACTGGATTTTATGAGATATTCAAAAAAATTATTGTTGATTTTATTAACAAGTGCTAAGACTTTTGAGATGAATATTAACACTATTTATGGGTAAAAGAACATGCCTGAGTAAATAGTGGGGTGAGAAGTGAGAAGGGGAGGAATCACTGGTGAGCCTGGGAGCTCAGGGATGAGCTCACCAAGGTCATGAAACTCCCTCTTCTTCTCTGGCATGTTTGAGTTTTCACGGTTTAAGTTGTGAGCAGAGACTGGGGTGTGTGAACTTCCAGAGGACCCACGTAACCCCCCACTTGCTGCCATCTTGGAATTCCCTGTGCTCTGGGTCCCCCAGAGATGGACAAACCCAGGCAAGTCCGAGGAGAGGCAGCGGTTCCAGCCTCAGACTCAGATGTTGCCCCAGGTTGTACCCCATCTGTCAAATCCCCACACCCACTTGGGGATCACTGGTCCCACTTCTTCTTCCAAAATCTCTCAGATGCCACCCTATCAGCCCTTGTTCATCCAAGCTGCCATCATTTCTGTCCTCACCTACACCAGCAGCCCCAACTAGATGTTCAGGCCACCATCTGTCCCCTTTGATCCTTGTTACCTTAGCATACTCCAAACCCTTGGTCAGAAAGTGGGGACACTAAAGACAAACAAATGAACTGTTGGCTCTTGGGGACTTTTGAAGTGAACAGACCAGGCACCAGGCCCTGGGCTTGCAGGCTGGGTCACTGCCTCAGTGGTTTCTCCAGAACTCTGGGCTTGGTGTTGAAGACGCCCTAGCTGCCTGGGGAGTCACTGTGGCCGCAGCCACCACTGCAGACAAGGTGTCAGAGGGCCTATGATGGTGGCCACAACTCTATGTGTTCCAAGCCCTCTTCAGAGAAGTCTCCAGAGCAGATTACCCTGGCTGGGGAAAATAGGAGAGTGTGAAGCACTAAGAGGCAAACCTGCTTCCCCGGAGCCGGGCCGCCAGCCCAAGTTTGGATAATTGGAAAGGCATTCCTGTTGATTCCTTCAATCTCCACCCAATGCTTAATGAAGAAAAGGGCTTTTCCGTGCCTCCCCAGCCGCCACCCACAGCTTGGGCAGGCCCCACAGGGTCTCAGAGGCCCAGCAACCCCAATTCCCAGGCCCCTCCCACTAGGAGCTGGGCTGAGGAGCTGGCTTCTCAGTCACGCATCAGCCTGTGAGGCCAGCTGAGTGTGGGCCTCCCGCCAGGGACACGAGGAAGGGAGAGCCGGATTCAGACACCATCTCCAGAGCTTCCAGCCCAGCGCTTCCTTTCCTGGGCAATCCTCTTCTCCATTGTAGGCTCCAGTCCCACTCAGGATCCTGCCTGCCTAGTTGCTGATGCCTTAAAGAGCCAGCTAACTGAGGTCCAAGTCCTGATAGCCCAGACATAGAGGTGGCCAGTGAAAGGGAGGGTGGCCAGGGTTGGGGGCAGAGGGAGCTGCCAGGGCTGTGTGCAGGCAGCGTGGCTACCTAGGTATAGCTGCTGAGGTCTGGTGATGATTTGGAGGCAGTTTCTGGGCATGTGGAAGTCCTAGCACTAGCCCAGCCTGCAGCACTGATGTGCCTATAAGGCCGAGCTTGGAAGCCCTGGCCAAGGGCTCCACTGAGCAGAGCCAGCCCTCCCTGGGTCCCTCCCCACTCGCCCTGAGACCACCCACACGGCTATCTGCTCTGATTAGTCTCCGGATTTCCAGCTCAGCCCACAAGCCTGTCTCTGAGCTGCACAGGCCTTCTTCTCCTGATTGCTAAGTCCCAGCAGCTGGCTCTGGAAGGTATTGGGGCCACAGGAAGAGAGATGCAAGGATGGCCGGGGGTGGAGGAGGTGGCATCACCCCAGGGAAGCTTCCTCCTGGACTCAACTCTCCAAGAGGAGCCCAGGCCTGAATCGGGGGAAGGAGGGACTGTATTGCCCTGCACTGCCTCTCCAGGGCTGGCCTGGAGCCCTCTTGGTTCTGTCCCAATGGTACTGTTTACTGCTCCCTTCACAGGAGCATAAACCCCATAAACCCCACTCCTGAGCCATGGCTTGGCTGGCCCCTCTCTTGAGAGTAGCCTGTGTCTCCTCCCTGCCTGCTCTCTTGGCCCTGGTCCTTCATGGGCCCCTGCATCCTGCCTTCCATATGGGCACAACTTTCCAAGACACATGTCCTTCTGCTCCGGCCCAGTAGCTGGCTCCCTGTGGTCAGAAACGCAGACCACCCTCTTCAGCTCCAGTTCCCAGTCCTAGCCCCACCACCTCCAAGCTGTGGCCTTGGGCAAGATGTTCAGTTGCCTTATCTCTACAATGGGAATAATGGTGGCTGCCTCTTGGGTTGTGATTTCATAAGGATCCACTGAGATGTGGATGTGCCGAGTCAGGGGCTGGGCATATCATGGTGTCCAGTAAAGACAGCCATTAAAGACAGTTAGGGCTGCAGGGTTCATTGATCCTGTCATTAGCCCCCAAAAGGAGTACAGTCCTCTGAGGACAGGCACATGCCTCACTGCCCTGTGATCTCTCCTCTCCTGCCCCACCCGGCATTCCACCTGGTCCCCTGATGACCTGTCCAGATAGAGGCTTCAAAAGAATTCAGTTTGAGCAAGAATGCCAAAAGGCCAGGAGTGGACAGACTGGAACTCGGGTGGTCCTGTCTTGCTTCAGTCTCCCCAAACCCAGCCTGCTGCCTGTGCTCCTTCTGAGGAACTGGATACCTTGGCTGCCTCAGGATGGACACCCCAGCTCCCCCAGGTCCTGCTGTCCTCAAAGTGACGTAGCTGGAGACTCCTGGTTGCTTTTCTGAGCAAAGGCAGCAAACTGTGAACGAGATGATAAAGCACAGAGCCCTGGACAAGGCAGTCTGCTTGGGAGCTTCCCCCACCCCCCCCAGCAACCCTTGAGAAAAGAGGTCGTGGTTAGGAAGGAAGATCTCAGTTTCCCTTCCTATGTGCAGATGGTGGCTCAGGCCTAAAAAGTTCGCATCACTTTCAGTGGGCAGGGGTGACATCCAGGGACTTCAGGACTGGGCTCTGGCTGTTGTAGCTCCCTGCCCATCCTCGTGAGACAAAAGAAGCCCCTGGCCTGTGCTGATTTATCCTACATTTACCGAGTTCTGTGCTAATTCCCAGTGGCCTGGGGTCCAGAAAACTCCCAGAGCCCTCCCAGGTCACCAGAAAACCTGGGCTAAGTCTGGGAATCCCTTCCCCAGCCAGGCTACAGCCCAGCCCCAAACCTTGTACAGCCAGTCACAGCTGGTACCGGGTTCCCCTGGATAGCTAAAACTTCAGCCATACACAAAACTCTTCTGGGTTATCTGGAGGAAGGAAAATGACGTCCTGAGGTAAACCGCACAGCCTGAAACCACCAGGCTGGTGCCCCAGTGAGGTTTGCTTTTCAGCAAAAGTCATTTACGTGCAGAGGGCCAGAGAGCCTGGGTCATTCTGGTCTGAGAGTGGCTGGGGAACAGGCAGGGTTTTTTAACATGAAACCCCAAGAAGGAAGGTACATGCTGACAGGATGGACGTCAGAAGCCAGGCAGGTTGGCCAGCTGGGTGCTGTGGGAGCCCGGTCCTTCTGTGTGGAAGGGCAGTGTGCTCAGCAGAGCTAGGGCTAGGCACCCGCAGTGCTCAAATAGTGCTGAGAATGATAGGAACAACACGGGGTGTTCACGCCTCTGTCTTATCTTGTTTCCTCTTAGGTGGGACCTCAGGAAGCAGGCACTAGCAGACAGGAGGGAGGAGGCTCATGGCTCCCTGAGCTGTGCTTTTAACCTGTACCTACAAAGCTTAGCTGCTGACAGGCCTGGCTCCTGAGGCCTGAGGGAACAGTAGCCTGCTTCAGGCCCCAGCTCCCACTTGCTAAATGTGCTCCCGGAGAAGGCCCCTGCCCTCGGCAAGCCTCTGCTTCTTCATTCTCCCGTGCCAGTCTCACAAGTATGCAATTTCAGAATCTGCACCTTTTTCTTCACTAGCACTTCATCCCCATCCCCACACTGCATGTGGCAGGAAGTTTTTCTGGAGAGACCAGATCCTCAGTTGGCCAAGGTGCAGGCGCTGGGGGCCTGGCTGAAGCAAGAGCTCTGATGGGGGTCAGTTGTGGGGGTGGACACAGCAGCTGAAGGATATAGAGAACTGTCTGGGGAGGCCAAGTGGGATGGCACTTTCCTCAGGACTTGGCCACTCCATGGGTTGGGGGCTGGTGCCGTTGTACCCAGGTATGTCTGGGGACAGAGCAGAGGGCCATGAGAGATGTGCAGAAATCCCACAGCTGGAATTGTCACTCTACCCTGACCTGCCTTAGCCCCAAGCCTCAGGCACTGCTGTCTCAGCCAGCAGATGGAAGATTCAACGCAGGCGTTTGCTGGCCAACAAGGCCCCACTTGCCTCCTCTCGTGGGCCTCCTGACACTTCACATTTCTTCACTAAAGCCAGGTATGGTGACACACATCTGTAATCTCAGGACTCTGGGAGGCTGAGGCAGAAAGATCAAAAGCTGAGCCCAACCTGGACAATAACTACTAGGAAACCTAGTAAACTACTAGGAATCTGTGTCAAAACAGATTTTTTTTTTTTTAACCAGGAATTGGACTCAGGCCCTTGTGCTTTCCAGGGAAGTGCTTATTCAACTGAGCCTTCTCCCTGGCCCCTCAAAATAGAATTTTAAATTAGGGCGGTGGGGTGACAGCAGTGGTGGAGATCTGGAGACACAGCCTCATGTGAAGGCCCTGTGTACAATCTCCAGTACCAAAGGAAAAGTCCATTTGTTTCTTTTGTAGTACAAACAGCATGTGGGAAAGGTAGCTCTTCAGGACCCTCCAGGGTCAGGGCACAGACACCTCCAGACCCCATGGGGTGGGGACAGACAAGATCAGAGAGGTGCCAGGACTCACCCAGCACCACACGGTCTCTGACAACAGTGAGAACAAGACCCCAGCTTCTGTCATCACCACCATGACCTTCTGTCTTAGTCTATTTTCTGACTGATGCCAATAAGAACACAACCTGAGTACTTAATTATTTATTCATTTATTTATTATATATTTAGTACAGGGCTTACGGGGTCTCAATACATAGATCAGACTCAGTCATTCTCCTATTTTCAGCCTCTCAAGTGCCAGGATTACAGGCATGTGCCACCACACCCAGTCTCATCTACCATCTCAGTGTGCCCCAGGAGTGGGGGCCAGCACAGCATGCCAGGGATCGAACCCCAGTCCCTGTGTCTGCCTAAGCAGGCGTTGTAATCCACTGAGCTATCTGGCCGGGGCTCTGAGTATGTTATTTAAAAACAACAACAACAAAAAAAGAGGTTTACTTTGGCTCCCCATTCTGGTCCAAGGCTGAAGGACTTGATCTGGTGATGGCCCTCTCGCTGGCAACACCACAGGTGACCCAAAACATCACATGCCGAGAGTCAGGCAGCCCATGAGTGAGCTGGCCATGCTGGGTTTTATTTGCAGACCTACCCTAGAGATAACCCGCTAATCCATTCATCCCACAAAGAGTGGGCTAATCTATTTGTTAGGACAGAGGTCACACCTCACCCCATCTCTTAATATCTCCTAATGAGGGATAAATTTCAGAATGAGTTTCAGAAAATGTTATAGGATGGTCCTGCTATAATGCTGTATATGGTTAGATTTCTAAAATTCTGTGTAAAAATATGTAATTGCATATTCTTATTTTTTAATTTTTTTCTTTACATTCTGTAGGGATTTAAAGTTTAATATGTTAATACTTGATGGAAAATACCTGTTCCATGTTATGTCTAAGATGTTTGATATTCAGACAGATAGTGAAGTTCAGCTCAACTGCCTGTCTTATAGGGTAATAATATCATTATGCTTCTCTTCTGGGGGGTTAACAACTTAAGTTTTCAGACCAAAAATTAGAGAAAAACAAGGGTTTCAAGGACAGCCAATATTTTGGCTCTAGCCTTTCAAAGTCAGTGAGGACTCAGGACATAGGAGATCCTGTACTGCAACATCCCGTAACTCAGTTGTGTCCCAAATTTACTGATCAAGGAGATTATGTGGCCACAGAGGAAAGTGATCAACAATGTAGAGTATACGTAAGGAGAGTCACGTGAAGAGAAAATATTCTCTCAGGCTTTCACAGATAGAAAATTGGTCAAGCAATGGCCGTGACTCATCCACTTAGCTGACACTGGGCCGGGGAGATAGCTCAGTAGAACAAGCGCTGGCCTGGCAAGTGCAAGGCTCTAAGTTCAACCCCCAGTTCTGCCAAAAAAAGAAAAAAAAGAAAAGAAAAGAAACACATGGTTGACACTGACAAAGTCTCTACAAAGTGCTGTACAGGGTTTCAGGGTAAATTCTGAGGGGATTTGACTGACCTTGCCAGATACAAAAGTTACTTTTCTTGCTATATAGGTCTTGCTTTATCTTGATCTTAACCATCCAGCAGAAAAGTATAAAAATGAGGTATAAAACATGAATTTCAGAGGCAAATCCTATTCATACCATTGCATCATCTCATGAATAGCCCATCTGGTCCTTCCAAGATAGTGCCAGCTGCAAGTGGAGGACAAGCTGAGGCCGAGGAGTATAGTGCCTGGTGAGCTAATGAGGGGCCAGGCTAAAAACCAGAGGCCAGAGAAAGCTATCGGAGAGTCGGCCTCCTGTGTCAATTTCCTGGGGCTGACTCAGCACCTCAGCCTTAGGATGCATCCATGTAAGCAGTTGCCTGACCCCAGATTTGTAGCTTGTTGCATTGACATTTCAATGATGATTTGCTGACTCCTGGCCCAGGAGAACATGAAATCCTACTGGGCAACCTGGAGATCTTGCTGGCCCGGCCAGATGCTCCACGATTCCTCTTGCCTGCAACTCAGAATTGGCCAGCAGCATTCTGTTGGGTTGCTGAGGCTTTCACAAAAAAGAGCTGGTGCTGGCTGAGAGAAGAGTTTATCTGCGGGACCTGGGAGTGTTTCCTACCTTCCTGCAGCCTCGGTGTACTTGTCTGTAAATGGAAGGGTAGGTCAGATAGTCCCTGGGTTTTCTTCCCAGTTCTGAAAACCAGGTCCTGCCCCAAATGTTCTTGGAGAGGTCAGGGTGCTTTGGTATAGACATGGGAAGGAGACCTATGCCTTCTGCTTGTCTCAAGGACGTCTAGAACTTGGGGTCCTCCATCCCTCCAGGAGGTCTCTGTGGGGCCTGGGTGCCTTGCCATCAGGACCCACTGAATGTCACTTGATCGGAAGGGCGTACCTCGGGCATCTGAGCTGAAGGCCTCATGGATCCTCAAATTACACCAATCATTTCCCAAATGAGTGGAACAGAACCAGGACAGGGGAAAGACCTTGCATAAGGCTCCTGGGACAGGACCCTTCCCACTGCATCAGCTGCCTTATTGTTGCCCTTGAGCAAGAACTACTCCTCACCAGCCCCATCTCTAGCACCTCAGCGTCCATGACTGCCAATGTCCATCCTGCACCCTGCTCCCTGCATCAGTACTGCATCACCACAGCTGCCTCTCATTCCCACTTCTCCCGCTCCTCCTCTCCTTCTCCTTCCCCACCCCACATTCCCAGAGGCAGAAGAGTCTGGTCATTGAGAAAGTAGAAGGGTACATGAAGGCTGTAGGACCTTGAATCAGATTTCCATGTAATTCTGCTTTAGTTCCTTAAACTGTTCCTTAGCTTAAGAAGGGCCCTAGTAGCCTCTTCCTCAGAGGGCTGTTGAGGCTTAAGTGAATTCTGTACAATGCTTAGTACAGGGCCTCGTGCACAGTCAATACCAGTAGATGCTGTAATTCACCCCTTCTCTTACTCTGTCCTATTTCTATCAAGACTTGAGTCATCTTACAATAGAAACATAAGCATAACAGGCCTTTAACATAAAGACTGTGAAAAGCTCCTGAGCTTGAAAAGGAGCACACTGGGCAAAGCACACAGTTGCTTGTGAGCACCCTGCCCTGCCGGACTTCTCCCAAAGGTCAAGGCTGCTGGTGTCAGGTTCTCCTTTTCTGATGAAAGGAAGCCACTGGTTTCCCATTCAAACCTTATGAATGGCCCAGAACAATCAATGGGCAGAGCCTCCTGCTCATATCACCTTTTGTTTTCACCTTTTTGAATCAACCTCTTCACCTCCAGAACCTCAGAGAGACTGGGGGGCTTGGAACCCCAAAACCTCTGGCTATCTAAGGAGAATGAAGGGTGCTGAGGGGATCAGACCTGTCAGCTTTTGGCACTGGGGGGAATTCTGGAAAAAGGCAAGTCACTGAGACCGCAGGGGCCTTCCCACTGATACAGACCCGGAGCCCCCTCCTCAGGGCCACTTCCCTGCATCAGAGCAGTGAGTCCCCCAGGAGCGAGGAGGGGGTGCTGCACAGGACTGAAATGGCCGCTGAGAAGTCCCAGAGCTGCCGCACACTTCCCTCATTGGCTTCCCCTTTGCTGAAATGCATCAGATGCGGGGAAGAAAAAGTGAGTGAAGTGAGTCACTGGGAAGATGAGGAGGCCCAGGGGGAAGGGTCCTCTCCTTTCCTCAGGACCTAGGCAGTGGCATGGCTCTGGGTGTGGCCTGAGGTGCCCTCCAAAGACAGGTGTGGCAGAGAAGCCTTGGAAGGCCCTCTACTGACAGTACACACACACACACACACACACACACACACACACACACACACACGGACATGGGGACACTGGGAATCTCCTGTATGTGGGAAACTCATGGAGTCCCTAGTTCCCATTCATGTCTTCACTTTAGGACTCTAACCTGAGATTTGAGGAAGTTACTCCCCAACTTCTGCTGGTCTTCCTCACCATAGCCAGCAGGCAGACAGCCCTGACCTGGGGCCACCACCCACCGGCCCAGGCTCTCAGTTGCAGGCAGACCTCTCCCATTTGTCAGAGTGTGATTCACTGCCCCGAGGCTAAGAATAGTTTTCTGAGAGGGGTTTTTGAAGGGTGACACTGGATGTGTGAGGGAAGTCCCAGTTGCTCCTGAAACCTGTTCTAGAAAATTGGTACCACTGGGGTAGGGTGGGAGCAGGGTGGGACACATGATGAGATTTGGGTTGGCCATACTCCCTGGCTGGTGCGAAGTTAGCCCAAGGTCCTGGTCACTTCTGACCTGACTGTGCAACAGCCGCCCACAGCTCTGCCCCTTTCATGGCTTGACTGGTAGCCAAGTTTCCCCAGCAGATCATCAGCGACAACCGGTTCCCCATGGAAAACAGAAGACACCCAGGCCTTGCACAGTTGTCCTCCTTGTCACCGCTCTCTAGGAGGACCCTCTGCCTCAATCTAAAGCCTTGGACTCTGTAGGCTCTAGGCCTCTCTTTCCAGGGCTGATCTTCCTTCTCTTAACCCTCACCCACCCACTCTCCCTCAAGGCCTTGTGAAGGATAGTGTTCTCTGAACTCCTGGTATATAGTCATGGGGAAATAGCCCAAGTTTAGAGGCTGACCTGGGATAGTTTCTCAGTTCAGCACTAATCCTATCAACTAATTGGAGGCTACTGAACTTTCCTGAGCTTCTGCAAACCAGAGTTAAGGCCCAGCTGCAGCATGCCCAAGGTGCTGAGGTTGAGGGTCTCTGTCACTTGGCATCTACTCTCTTTCTGTTGGCTATATGGTCCAGTTGGGCTGACCTCATGTCCTGATTCCCTGAGGTGGGAACACATGATTCAGGTCAAAAAGAATACAGCAAACAGTGGAAATCATACTTGGGGCCTTACCCAGAGTTGGGCAACTTTCTTTCCACTAGAGTCTCTAGGCTGGATGAAGGAATTCTGAAATGCACCCCCTAAAAGTTATGTTCAAATCTGAACCCCTGGTAATTTTTCTTTGAAATGTATTTAGTACAAGGCCTATAAGGTCTCACTACGTAGATCGGACTTGTAGTGATTCTCCTGTTTTCAGCCTCCCAAGTGCTGGGATTACAGGTGCACAACACCACGCCCAGTCTCAATCGCAGTCTCAGCGTGTCCCAGGGATGGGACCAGCATGGCATGCCAGGGATCAAACCCCAGCCGCTGTGCTCTTCCTAAGCAGGCACTTTAGTCTGCTGAGCTATCTGACCAGCCCAAATCCCTGATAATTTGAATGTGTCCATATTTGGAAAAAAAAGAAAAAAGTCTTTCAAGCAAGTTGAAATGAAGCCATACTGGATTAAGGTGGGCTCTAACCTAATACTTGGTGACTTTCTTTTTTTTCCTTTCTTTCTTTCTTTCTTTCTTTCTTTCTTTCTTTCTTTCTTTCTTCTTTCTTTCTTTTTTATTTTTGGCAGAACTGGAGATTGAACTCAGGCCCCTGCACTTGCTAGACAAGCACTTATTCTACTGAGCCATCTCCCCAGCCCCTGGTGTTTTTATAAGAAGATAGAAATTTAGGCAAAAAGGCACACAAGAAAAAGGCCATACATGACCAAAGTAGAGATTAGAGTGTGTAGCAATGCAGCTTTAAGTCAAGGGTTTCCAACAACAACCCAAAGTTAGAAGAGAAGACTCGGACAACTTCTTTTTCAGAAGCCTCAGAAGGAACCAATGTCTCTAGTGTCCACTTGGGGACATGAATTCCTGATCCTGTGACGTTAGGATGCTCCCCGCAGCAGAGGCCAAAGGTCTACTGGACTTTCTAGTTACAAGAACCAATAGCCTCTGTAGTTCACAAGATGTTTCAGCTGGGTCTAATTCTTATTCAACTGGAAGAAGTGTGACTACCATGGAGATGGGGTGCAAACGCATGGCGTGGATAAGAAGCCCTCCACAGTGCGGCTGTTATTATTGATGCTACTGCTGTTTCTATTTCCAACTATACTGAGCACTCCAGAGCAGGGGACATCTCTGTCCCCTTTGTGTGTCAAAGACTGAATTGTCAAAGCCTCAGGATCAACCCCTATGCACAACAGATGAGGGTGAGGGGTGGGGCAGAGGGAAGCTGAGCTGGGCCAGAGCCCACAGAAGCCTATGCCAGCCCCTCCTGAGTGACTGCCCTGAGGAGAGTTGAGCACTGGGGAGTGCCAGCTTCCTGCAGCCAAGGCTGTCCCCAAAGAGGCAGATAGCAACTGGTCACATTATCAGCAGCTGGGACAAGTGCTTCACCAACGGGTGACCCAGAATGGATTTTACAGTGCTCACCACACCCCATGCATAATTTGGAGTCCAATATCCAAAAAATGTGCAGCATTGGAAACACTCAGCCATTCACAACCCAGATTGATGGGGGCAAAGTCAGGTGGCCTGGGTGACCTGAGTGGTGGGAGCCCTTCAGGAGTAGCAGAGGGACACCCCCGATGGGGCTGGAGGAGGGCATCTGGTTGGTCTGATGGGGCTTGGTGGCTCAGCCTTGCCCAGTAACCAGCTCTGGGACAGTCCCAGTGGGTGTTGGCTGAATGGCCGGCAGCTCAGCAGACGCTGTGAGCAACCTTCCACATTGCTTCCTCTGCACGTTTCTGTGTTGACGTCCCCACGTGCAGGCTGGAGTCCGCAGCTCTTCCTCCAGCTCTGAAGGCCCCAGGTCTGAGGCCTGAAAAGGGGCCTCTTGTGCATGCACCCCAGACCCAGGGCCTGTGTTTGTGCTCAGCCCACCCACCCGGTGGCATACCAGCCCCTCCCTCTTATCAGCTGAGGAGCCAACACTAGAGAGGAAGCTGGTTGCTCAAAGTAACTGTCGGTGGTTGAGCCAGGAAGCAGGACCCACTTCTCCTTCTGTGGCCTTTTCTGCACACATTGCAAACCCACAGTTTGAGTCCCAGTGCCTTGGTCTGCATCTGGCTTCAGGCGTAGGGCTGCCCCAGCCAGACCCAGCAGCCTGAGGGTGGGCCTGCCAGGTGCTGGAACCACAGGGGTTGGGATAATGACTCAGCTTTTGGCGAAGGGGCCCGTCACCCCTCCCAGAGCTTCTGCAGAAAGGGGAGGAGCAACCAGGCAACCAGAGGGGCTCTCTGAGGCCACGTGCTCCCTAACCACAGGTGAAAGGGGAGCCAATGTCCCTGCAGTGAGGTCACACGGCGGCGAGTTAACCATGGGGTAGAACCTACGTCAGTTATCCTGTTTTTCCTAAAATTGTTCACCCTGAGTTTACAGGGAGCCCCATGGAGCTATTTTATTGTATCTTATTTTCAAAGAGGCTTAGCAGAGTACAACACAGAAAAATGGCTTTATTACATTATCAGACAGTAGAGATAGAATTCACAGGGCGGGTGCCAGTGTGGAGAATGCTGCGAGGAAGGCAAGTCACTTCGCTTACGCCCTCTTTATTTTTTGCTGGGCAAGACTGTGGTCTAAATGGGTTGCTTCCACCAAGGCCATTTGCTCTGGGAGGGGCTGGCAGGGTTAGCTGTATAGAGAAGGGTCTGAAGGAGTCAGGCAAGAGGAACCAGGGAAGCTGGCTGGCAGAGATGGTAACCTGGGTTACCATGGGGTGGCACAGAGTGCGAAACACAGAGGCAGCAACCTCAAGAACAAAGCTCCTAGCTCACAGCACTCCGGGGTCCATGCAGCCGTCCTAGTGTGGCAGCCGGGGACTGCATTCCTCTGCATGAGATTTCACACTGACCTTGACCAGGTGGCTTCTGGGTGGTCTCTACCATCTCTGCCTTATTTCTTCCCTCATCTTTCTGTGACAGCTGTCATTGTTCCTGTTTTGTGCTGGAAGCTCCTGGGCCCACAGAGGGAAAATAACTCAACCAGGCCCCTGAGAGTTAATGGCCTAAGGTTACAGGGTCTACTCGGTGGCCACCAGGTGCAGTCCCTGCCTGGCCCCAACCCAGCCCTAGGGCGCTCACTAATCACTGTGCCCTGCAGAAAGGGATGGCAAAACACAGACCCCAGGCTCCACAGATCTGAGTTGGCATTCCGTATTCCATTCTGGCCCTCACTGGCACCCGCCCTGTGCTACCTTGAGGAGGTTAAGCCTGGAAGGTTTGTCCAGCTTCTCTATAAAGCGAGGGCTGTGCTGGGTGCTTAGTGGATGTTACTGTCACCATGCTCTTTGCCCGCCAGAGCCCAGCCCCAGCTGGGGACGTTGCCTCTGGGCAGCAGCCCTCACCCTTCCTGTCTTCCTCTCCCTGCAGGCCCTGTCTCTTCAGGATAAGAGTCCTACCAGGTGGGGAGAGCACTAGCAGAGATCCTGGGAAGAGCCAGTACCCCGACAAGGCCCTGAGGGGGGCCTCTGGGACTAGGAGCCTGGCCAGAAATGGGCTGGATGGGACATGTAGTAGGGCTGGTTGCTTAGTTCCCAGTTTAAATGAGAAACTGCAGGGACCACCCACCTAACCCCAGGCAAGGGCCTCAGCACCTCTGCCTTGGAATTTTCAGTGTCTGGACTGCATTCCTGGATCTTAAAGCAAGACACATCACTGCCAGCACGGTGGAACAACCATGTTGCCCATCCCCTCTCCTCCCCACTCCTCTGTCTGAATGGTGAGGTCCAGGCCCGGACTGTACCTCCCCACCTGGCATCAACTTTTTTCCTTTTCCAACCCTGGGACCTATTCAGCTTCAGAGCAGCCACCAACCCTGCAGCACTGGATGGTTTGAGTCTCAGGCTTTGGAAAGATTCACGTGGCCCATGGACATAGCATCATTGATCCATTTTACAGACGTGGCCCAGGTTTACCCAAGCCCATGCAGCTTGTGGAGCTGCCGCAATGTGAGTCTCAGTCTGGCTGACACCAAAGGCTGCCTGAAAGTTCTTGAACCAAGGAAAGGACAGGGACAGGGGAGAAAAAACAGATTTGGGCCCTACGTAGAATACATTGATCACTGCCTTTTAGCATTACAAGGAGAGCATCTGATTTCTACCTACAGATACCAACGATAACAACCCTGTATTGGACTTAGCACTGTGCCAGACACTGAGTATTTCAGGCCCGTGAACTCATTTACTGGAAAGGGTCCCAGGGTGGGACTGGACACACTGTCCTCCCCAGAGTTCCAGCCACCCTGCATGCTGGGTCCTAGACACTTTGCTCTCCCACCTGGCTCAGGAAAGAGAGTGCCAGCTGCCCTGGCTCTCGGGCCTTTCTGTGCCCTGCACTGGTGCGTAGCATCCTCGTAAAAAGAAAAACAGGCTGCCTCCCCTTTGTAGTCTTCTTGGCCATCTGGGCCATCTCTGCTCTGTGTCACTGTCCTCCAAGGACCTCTAATCACGACCCCTCTATGCTTAGCAGAGTCAGTAAGTCAACTTCTGTGACTGCCTGGAAAGATTTGGACACCCTGACCTCATCAACACTTGGCTGCTTGCTTTCTCTCTTCTTCCTTCTCTTCTTATTTTATTTTAAGTCAGGCTCTCACTAGGTTGCCCAGGCTAGACGCAAACCTGTAATCCTCCTGCCTCAGCTTTCCAGAGTGCTGGGATTGCAGGTGTGCACTCCCATGCCTGGCTGCCCCCTAATCTCTTGACCTCTACATTCTTGGGCTTCCAGCTTTCCTTTAGCAAGGCATGCCTCTGGCTGAAACCTGAGCCTTGACCCCACCTGAAGGCTTCATTCTTAAAATTTCCCTTGTACTGCACCTTCCTGTGTGTCCACTCTTCCTTTCCCCCTTTTCTCTTCCCTGAAGCTCCTCCCCCCACCCTCACTGGCCTCAGGACCTCTTGCTCTTACAAACCACCACCACCGCCACCATCACACCCAAAGCCAACATCTAGCCAAGGCAATGAATGAGGGAATGCCAGGTTCTTTTTACTCATCTATATTGATGCTAAATAAAATATTAGCACATCAAGTCAAGCATTATATTATAAAACTACATCCTGCTCAAATAGTTTGTTCAGGGAAAGCAAATGTGGTTTAGTACTGCTCAACATTGTGCTTGATTCATATAAATAGGTCAAAAGAAGAAAAACAATTAGTAGACTACCGAGTAGATGCCCAAACAGTGTATTTTATAAAATCCAACATACATACCTATATACCTTCTTTTAAAAAACACTCTTAGTAAGATTGAAATAGCAGCAACCTTTTCTTACCATGATTTAAAAATATCTATGTCAGGGGGCCAGGGAGATGGCTCAGTAGAATAAACGCTTCTCTGGCAAGTGCAAGGGCTGAGTTCAATCCCCAGTTCCACAAAAAAAAAAAAAAAAAAGGAAAGGAAAGGAAAAAAGATCTATGTCAAACCAATAGGGAGCCTACCATGCCAACACGTGCCTACAGCCCTAGCATTCTGAGAGGCTGGGGCAGGAGGTCTGCAAGTGCAAACCCATCCTAGGCTACATGGCAATTATTTATCAAGATTTTGTCTCAAAATTTAAAGAGTAAAAAGGATGGAGGATGTAGCCCAGTACAAAGGCCCTGAGTCCAATCTTCGGTATCGGGGAAAAAACAAAAAGCAGGCTATAACATGTGTGATGCACAAGTGCCAGGGACACTGTGATTGCCACTCTAGTTTAGCTTTATTCCGGAGCTCACAGCCAACATTATTGGCTAGAGGCAACATTACCCCAGTAGCAATATGCTACCGAATGTCCGGATCAATGTTTCTAAATGCTATTCCCCACTAAAAGGAACCAGCACTACTGGAAGAAGTAGCTGATCTAAGAGTTGGAACAGAGAAATTAAAAGGTGTGCTTGAAGCATGTTTTTGCACTAGAAAGGGAGTAGATGATCAAAGATGAATGGAGGTGTGTCCAAATGACACAGGAGTCTTTCTGAAAAGACTTCCACTGGCTAACTCTGGGACAATTTGAGCATAACCTTTTTACTTTTCAAATAACTGCAGGAATAGATTATAACTTTTTGGCTACAATAGGAACCCATGAGTCCATATTGATAAGAATGAATGGGTGAAGGTCAAGGACATAGCTCAGTGGCTCAAGTGCCTGCCTGGCAAGTGCTAGATCTTGAGTTCAATCCCTGGTACTGAAAAAGAAAAGAAAAGAATGACTGGGTGAGGAAGAAAGGCATTTCCTCCAGTGGATGCCAGCAAATAAATGCAGAAGAGTGATAAACAAAGACATTCACCACTTGGCAACCATCCTAGTGGTAGCTGACTAAGGCTGGAGTCATCAAAGGATGGTAAGATCAGTAGGTGAGGATTTGATGAGGAACAGAATATTGGTGTGGTCTTGCAGTATCTCCTCACCACATACATATCAAATACAAAGGGAGAGATGGTGAATGCATGGTGGGGAAACCAGCAGGCACCGACTTGACCTGGCATCCAGATTAGCACAGCACTGGTGGGAAAGCCCAGCAACATCTGGTGCAGCTGGTACACAGAACAGCACAGAACCTTCCCGTGCATTCTTGCCATGAATACATAGCCTGAGAGTGAACATGAGAAAACAATCCAGCCTCAGGTTGGGAGACATCTGACAGAGTGAATGGATGGATGCTCTTCTCTAAGATTGTCAAGATCACGGAAGCCGGGAAAAGATGGATAATCTGTTTCATGAGCCGTGATAGCTAAGTGCAATTCAGAACCCTGGCTTGGATCCTGGATCCACAAGGCAAATGAAGAGCTGCTGCGACAGTTGTAGAAAATTGCATGAGACCCATTGATTGGATGACGGTGTAAAAATAATTTTGATGTCCTCATTTGCAGAGTTGAATAGTAGTAATGAGGAGAAGATGTTGTTTGGAGGAAATACAAGATGGAATATTTAGGGATCAGGGCACATCATGTCTACAACTTGTTCTAAATTCTCAAATGGTTCAGAAAAGAAGAAAGATTTTTCCTGCCTCTCTCTGTCTCTGCACCTGCCTGCCCTCGTGCATCTCTATTCTGCTCATCAACTGAGACACACCCATCTTACGCCCATTGCCTTACCTACCTGTTTTCCATTTCCCAACGAAACTTGCAGGGGGGCACCCTACAGATACAAAGGAGAAGGAAACTCCTGTTCTTTAATTATGTCAGATGGAATGAGTTTTTGGTGACAGAACAATCAATGAAGGAACAACTTTGGTTGAGAGGTAAGGTATAAGGTCAGTTCCCTCTCCTTGGGGAAACATGTCTCAAGAGATTACAACTTGAAGGAGCTGTTAAACCAACTTAAGATGGCTAACATTAGCTTCAGGAATTTGGTGGGCTAGTGGATGTCACATCAATAGCATGAAATCAGCCATGGCAGAAGGAAGCCCGAGGCATGTTCAAATGCTACACACCAAGTTGTTGTTGTGAGCTCTGTGTGTATGTTACTGTTGTGAGACCTGGTTATTAATTACTCACCAGCACATCTCTGAACATCAGTGTCGGTGCCGTTTCTTAGACCGTGGGGCTGAGCAGCAGGACAAGTCCTGGAGTTGTGCAATATGGCAGCCCTGGTAGCGACTCATGTTCTGAGGCTAAGTTTGCTGTTGAATACCTCTGCCACTGGCTACATTAATGAATTAATTTCACTTTACATACT
The DNA here is from genome assembly GCF_000260255.1 of Octodon degus. Taxonomy (NCBI): domain Eukaryota; kingdom Metazoa; phylum Chordata; class Mammalia; order Rodentia; family Octodontidae; genus Octodon; species Octodon degus. Next base: position 3,731,697 of record NW_004524595.1, on the reverse strand, counting down.
TACGATTGTGCCTTATTATGCAAAAAAAAGTACAACATATCTTCACATTGCTACCTTGGGAATACTTGTGTCAAAAAAAAAAAAAAGCCATCATAGTATCTACATGGCAGGGCACCTCAGAGGGAGCCACAAGCCCCAGGGGTTCTCAATTGTTCCAGGAAGCGCATGCTCCCCTCCAGACCAGGGACTCTCTTAGGCAGTCTGACCTGGGACCCCCATCTTGGCAGTCTTGCAGACTCATGCTTCCTCTCACTCTTCAATGCCCCTAGGAAGACTGCTCGGAGGCTGGCCTTGAGCACCAGAGCAGAATGTGGTCCCCATAGAAGGAACCAAGGAGGAGGATGGGAAGGGAAGGAGAAAGGGAACGTCTGTTCAGGGCCTGAGAGCAATGGGGCCGCCATGGGTCTTGAACCGCTCTGTTCCTTCACGCTCTGTGCCTCTGTCTCCTGCTGCCATGGAACCCCTGCTAGCTTCTGCAGCTCAGCCGGACTGGGCACAGCTGTCCCGAGCTCTCCTGGAAGCAGCAGGATATGGAGGGAAGACCCAGGGAGGAAGGCGGCGAGAACCTTCCATGGAGCCTCTCACTATTCCCTCATGGACCCTTGCAGACCGGTGTAAGGCAGATGCTCGGAGTATATCCTGGGATGGAAGGCACAAGGGCCAGGGCCACAACATTCTAGGAATATGAGGCTGGCTTTACCCTTCTGCCCTCTTCTGACTGAACTTCTCTCTGTGCCTTGGTTTTCCCATATGTGAAATGGGACTAATCACCCTCAAAACATCTCTCTTCAAGGTACTAATTACTGTCTGTGAGAGGCTTTGAGATCCTTGGATAGAATATAACAGTACTAATAATAGATAATAACACTTTGCCCTTCTCCCAGGCCTTTCATCCATGGCTCTCAAAGCCTTTTACAAACCTTAATTAATTCTCACAACACCCTAGCATAGGCGGCTGATGGTCATTAGCCCCATTTTACTGGTGGGGAAACACAAAAGCCAGGAGGCTGGCTTGAGGCCACACAATAAGCTCACAATTCCGTGAGGGCTAGAACTCACACCCTTCAGCCCCCAGGAGTGGTTTGGGCAAGGCAGACTTCCACCCAGTTTAACCTCAAGCCAAGAGGCTGATGGGACAACAGCACCTGCCAAGGCCCCTAGGCTGGCTGCTGAGGGGAGTCTGAGCTGCTGCTTTTGGGGGAGATTGGAAAACAGCAGGAGGCCGTAGGCAAAGGCTTTGCTGGCTGGGGAAGGACATTCACTGTGCCCAGATCCTGGATACTTTGTATTATTTGGTCTCATCCCACCTGTGAGGAAGGACATGTTGTTCCCATTTCCCAGATGAGGAAACTGGCTTGTTGAAGAAGCACCATTCATCCTCTCCTACTGTGGACCAAGCAATTGGCTTTTGCCATCGTTGTCACTAGTCCATACCATGGGCCATCTGGGCAGCTTTGGGCATTATTAATCATTACATTAGAGATGGGGAAACTGAGGCACACAGAAGAAAACCAATTTGCTCAATGGCATGATTATGGACAGGCCACTGTTCTTCAATAACCTCTCCCTTCCCTGGCCTCTGACTCCTTCCCAACCTCTTGTGGGCTGCTGAGGCTGAATGACATCACATCAGGAAGGCTTTGATGTGCTTGGAGGTAGCGGCTGGCCGCAGGTCCTCCCAGGGGAACATGAAAAGCCTCATGTCGTGGCCTCAGTGTCATACCACAGGGAAGTTCCCAGAAGATGGAAACAGCAGGGTCAGCCCCTGGCTGACCGGGCCACCTGAGGACAAGTCGCCCCCTGGGCTGCCACCCAGATCTCAGGGATGACTTCCTGTGCCCTGCCTGTGGGCCTCTCTGAGGAGGACCCTGTTTCCTGGCACAGAGGGGTGAGTGACGTGTCCTCTCCCCCTGCCACCTGGGCAGGCAGGGAGGACCTGAGCAGAGGGCTGTGTTACCGGGCAGCCGCTCATTGTTCCAAGGAGGCTGACCTAGGAGACCTCTGCGTTTCCGGGCAGCTCTGACAATCCATCTCCTGCTGCAACACTGCATATTCTGGAATGCTGTCTGTTTTTGATGATTGCTTCCCTGATACTTGAGCTTAACGGCTTTATTAGAAAGCAGATTTGTTCCAGTGACAACAGCAGGAACTTGGGGACTGGGCAGCATGTCAGAAGACCTGGCTCTTGCACCTGGCCAGCTCTCAAACACGCTGTGTGGCCTGGAAAACCTTCCTGCTCCCTGCCTCAATTTCCCTGTTGGGAAAAACCACAGTGGCAAATGCCAACACTGCTGTTCCTGGGAGGTGTAAGCCCAAGGAGAGAAAAGCAGGAATAAGGCAAGCGCGTGTGGAGGACACGGTGCTTACAGGACAGATGGGTGGGGTGCCGCCTATGGGTGGAGCTCTTTTAGGTGGAAATGCTATGAACTCCTCTAGCAATTTTGCTCACAGCTTGCTCAGTTGTGATCTAAATAATATTTAATATTTGTGTAGCATCTTACTCAAGTTAGCAAAATGCTTTCTCTAGTATATGATTTCTTTCAAACCTCTACTACACCTGCCAGGAAGCGAGGGAATTAGGACCTCTAATTTACAGACAAGGAAATGGGCTCAGAAAGGTGAAATAACCTGTTTAAGGCCACCAGGTAGTGAAGGGCAAACCCTGGCCTCGCACCCAAATATGTCAGGGAAACATTTGCTAGAAAATTCTGCCCCACAGATTCCATGCAAGGGGTTGGGAGTTTGGTGCCCATGTGTCAGGGCTGGGCTGAGGGTCTGGGTCATAGGGGCCCTTTTCCTCGGGGTGGGGGTAGGGCGAGGTCCCTGGGGGTGGGTAGGGGCCTGGCGCTGCAGGAGGCCAAGGTGCGGCGGCGGGTGGTGGGCGGGTGGTGCTGCAGGCTGCTGCTCGCCCTGCTGGACAGGGTGGGGCGGGGCAGGGCACCGAGAACAGAGTGACCTGCACAGCGTGACCTTCTGATAATTGCGCGCTGCACGCAGTGGTGGTGGTGGCGGCGGCGGCAGAGGCGGGGAGGCCTCCGGGTGGCCGGCGGGCGGGCGCCCCTTCCAGGCACTGCGGCTCCCAGGAGCCTTTCTTTCCTCTAGCGCAGTTCCCTGCCTGGCCGGGAAGAGCCTGCTCAGACCTGCTCTCCCCACAAAGCGAGGTAGCAACTCCCCGGGGCGGAAAGTGTCTCTTCTGAAAGCAAGACAAGAGTTTAATTAAGCCCTAAATGCGCACAGTTGAGCCTGAAATTAGGGTGGTGAAGGGAGGGGAAAAGGCAGCTGAGGACAGGGGGGGCTTCAGCCCAGCCCCGCCCCAGCTGAGCAAAACAGCCCCATAAGCAAACCCGCCCGGAGCCAGGGTGCAGAGCATTTCTAACTCAGCAACGGGAGAGTGCCCCGTCCCTGCCCCTCTGGGCTTGTGTTCGGGGATGGATGTAGGGGTTTGTGAACATTTGGAGAAAGGGAAGCACTAGGGAGAAAAGCTACCGCTGAAGAGAGGTCCTTTGGGGGTGGGGGCTTCGTGTGGGTCCTGCGTGACGTCAGGGGAGGAAGGGATCACACAGGGCTCTGGGTGGCCAGTAGACATGCATGCCCAGCTGTGCCCAGGTGGGGGCTCCTGCCTACTGGGCTACTTCAGGTGGGCAGAGCGCATCCTGCTTCCCTAGGAGGGCAGCAGCTGGCCCTGATTTGCACAATCAGCTGGACTCCTGGCTGGAGCACAAAGCAGTGAGATTTGCTGTACCAACTGCAGGCGTCTGGGCAGTCTAGCTTTGAGGGGGCACTAACTTCACCCCTCTCTCTCCTATCCCCAGGTCTCCTGAGCTGCAGCTGAGGCATTCAAGCTACGGGCACCTCCTTCACCTGGTAGCTGAGCCTCTTTTGCTCTGAAACTTGGGTTTGGTCTTAATTTGCCAGGGACTAAAGACAAGGGAAGATGGGCAGACGGGCGTGTTAGTGCTCGTCCCTGGGCAGAGAGGCTATTGCGACAGAGCTCCTGGCTTCGTGTAAAGGTACACACGTGTAGCCCAGTGAGGGAACAGGCTGTACACAGAGTGGGGTGTGCCTGGCACCCTTCCCCTGCCTGTGTGTGCAGGCGCTGGCGGGGGTCACTGGGCTGATTTTTGTCACAGAGGCAGGAGACCCAGACAGCAAGCAAATGTTGTCACTGCAGGAGCTGACCAGCTGACTAAAGTTGGCTGACACAGAAGCTGCCATCCTGGCCCAGCTCCTCACCCAGCGTTGATGTCACCCGCCTACCACATCACTTGATCACCTACTGGAAATGGTCTCGCCCCTCTGGGGTCCAGAAGCGGGTTGTATGTTCTTTGACTTTGAAGAACCCATTTCTAAGGAAGTCAAAGTGGGTGTCCTTGCTGGTAGGTGTGGCAGGGTTATGGGAAGCAGCAGCCAGCTTTGGTCACTGAGCTCCACCTGGTCGCTTTTCCTGATCTGGCTCTAGTACTTCCTCTTCCTGGGACAAATGGGAATTCCTGGTGCAGCTTCCTGTTCCTGGGAAAGGTATTCTTTTGGGGGGCTGACCTGTGTGCTGAGGGTGGGGTGAGCCCACCACCACTCGGCATGGCCTCCCTTCCCCACGGTGCCCATGCCTCCTGGATGGCTTCCCCAAGGCCCAAGCAACAGAAGTGCACCCTATTAGACTGCTAGAAACCAGAAGTCTGGAATCAAGGTGTGAGCAAGGCCACAGCTGCCTCCAGATGCTCTGCAGGGTGGGGTGGGGATGAGGGTGGAGGTGGGGGTCATCTTGCCTCTTAGGCTCCTAGCTTGGGGCTCCTTAGGCTGTCTCTCCTCACCTTCCCACTGCTTTCTCTGTACATTTAACTTCCCTCTGCCTCATCTTAGAAGGACACTTACCACTGAGATTAGGATCCACCCAGATAATTTTTGAGCCCTCCTCATCACAAGAGTGTCAACTCTTATATTTGCAAAACTGACATTTCCAAATAAGGTCACAGTCACAGGTTCTAAGGATTTGCACATGAACACTGAAGACCACTACAGCGCCCAGTGGTCCATTCACCATGGCTTGGACCTCTCGTGGGGCAGGAAGCTCACTACCTCATCAGTTGGCTACATCCAAGTCCAAATGTGTCTGATTACTTCAGAGTTCTTCCTTGTGTGGACCTGAAATTCTGCTCAAAAGGAGCCCCTATTCACTGGGTCTAGCTCTGGCCTTCAGAGCACATAAAGTATATATAAATAAATACACTCTCCATTCCCATTCCTCTACTTTTTTTTTTTTTCCTGAACCGGGGATTGAACTCAGGCCCTTGCGCTTGCCGGGGAAGCTTATTCTACTGAGCCATCTCCCCGGCCCCCTCTACTTCTGATTGCAGTTAAAAAATCAGAAAAAGGATGGGCTGTTTGGTTTTGAGGTTAGGGTAAGCACCTAGCTCCTGGAGCCCCTAGTGGCAGTCTCTAAGGCCTCCTGCCTCAGTTTCTCACCGTAACACCAGAGGGCAGCTGAATCACTGTTTCATGGGATGCTTTAGGTGATGTATCCACACTGGCATATTAAAGGCTCTGAGAAGTTCTGAGTAAGGGAACCCCTTATTTTCCAAATTTATTTTAAAAATAGAGGTCTTTTATAGATTGCCATCTTGTTATTTATCACCCTGCAGGATTTCCTCACCACAGTGAGAAGTCCACAATCTGTTTTAGTCCAATCAAACAGTTGAGGTCATCCTGTTAGGCTCCCATGCCCAGCACTGTTGCTAAGCATTTTGCTGGAAATAACAAAAACTATCCCTCTGAAGAAGAGATTTAAGATTCTGGAAATTAGAAGCTCCTCCCCCAAACCGCAGACAGCTAGGGTGAGGCTGTGGGCGATGGCCTCCTTCTAGGAGCCTTGGGCCTCTCAGGGCCCCTGCCTGGAGTCACAGAGATCCCAGGCCTTTTGGGAGAAAGCCAGGGAAGGGAGGATGCCCTGTCCCCTTGGAATCTGGACTTCAGCTTAGCCTCACATGCAGCCCTTCCCCCTTGGGTACATTGCCTATGAACTTGAGCTTTCTGGAAGCTATTTTGAAAGTCTGAAATAAATCTTCCTTTGCTGGGGGCAGGGGAGCTCAGAGAGGTTAGATCTTGTGAAATAGGAGCAGGAAGAATACCTGGACCTCCCAAGGGAAAGACACTGCTGGGCAGGGAAGAGAAAAGGGTGCGTCCTAAGGAAAGAGGGGAGAGGCTGGGATGACTCATGCCAGGGATGGGGAGGGGTGAGAGCTCCCACCTGGTGCCAACAGGAGACAGAATTGTTGACATGAAAGCTGACCAAGCACAGTAGAGTGATCTGAAAAGGCCACCAAGTTTATCATTCCCTATCCCCAAGTGAGATTGCACTTGAGCTGTTGCTCTCTCATCTTTGTTTTGAAATAGGGTCTCCTTACTAGTTTTGTGGAACTCACTACATAGCCCAAGCTGGCCTCGAACTGGTGTCGATCCTCCTACCTCAGACTTACAAGTGCTGGGATTACAGGCATGTGCTACCACATCCCTCTCATCTTCAGATCCCAGAATGGGTCACAGAGAGCCTAGGCTACCTGACAGTTCCATCTGCAGAAATGAGGCTATCTTCTTAGAGATGGCTTTGTCATTGCTTGTGCCTCAGGCTGTAGGTGGGCTGCTTTCACACATAGATTGTCTAATCCTTATCATGTAGGTGAGGACATCAAGGTTCTAAGAGGTTTACTGTTTTTTTTTTTTTTTTAAGTGGTATTAAGGATTAAGCCTAGGACTTTCACACTCAGCTATATCCCCACTCCTCTTTACTTTTTACTTTTTGTTTTTTTGGTGGAACCGGGGGTTGAACTCAGGCCCTTGTGCTTGCCAGGCAAGTGCTTATTCTACTGAGCCATCTCCCCGGCCCCCTTTTAAAATTTTTGAAACAGGTTCTCACTAAATCACTGACTTGCCCACTCTGGGCTTGAATTTGCAACCCTCCTGCCTTTACCTCTCAGCATTCTGGACATGCGGCTGCACTCTGCTGAGGTGCGGTGTTGCTCAAAGTCAAGAAGCAAATCTAGGAATAGGACCAGATCTGTCTGACTCCTGACCCTACACAGTAGCTTCCAACACTAGTCACACAGCTGCTGGATCCTGATGGTGGGGGGAGTTCTCCCCAAGTCTGCCCCACATCTCTCCTACCTTCACCTGGGTTGGACCTGATAAGGGACCACATAGGCAGGGTGGCTCTGCTCCTGCAGAAACAGCTCCCATTCTCTAGTAAGGTAGTGGCCTTCCAGTTACTAGGGTGGGGAATGTTTGCTTTCTGTTAATGAAAAGAAGGAGATGTGATAATAAGTAAATGCCCAGCCCAGTGCAGTAATCGGTACCCCTAACAATGAGGCTCTGTGTTTGCTCTTGGCTGTGGGTTACATTCACTGGCTCTTGGGACTGCTTAGAAGCCCCCAGGTACAGCAGTCAAGGTGGGGCCTCCACACATTACCCAGGGGAGGGGGCTGAGCTTTTCTGACTTAACTTCCTATAATTCACCCTGGGAACAGACTCCCATGTACCTGCTTCCAGGTGCCCTGGCCAGAGTGTGGACTGTGTGCAGGACTTCAGGGCCCAAGGGGCAGTGGAAATGGTGACCTGCATTTGACAGCAGGAAACTGGAGCCTGTGCCCAGCTCAGCCTCTGCCTCTGAGCAAGCCTGTTCCCCTCACTGGGCCTCAGTCTTCCCATATGTCTAATGATGGGAGGATATTGCACCAAATGAGCTCTCAGGTTCCTTCTAGAACCCTATAGAGCCAGCTCTTCCCAAAGCTGTGAAGTTGTGGATGTCACTATGCCATGCATGAGGGTGCCCCAGCAGGTGGGCAGAAGGCTTGAGGCTGAAGAACCCAGCTTCCTTCTCCGTGAGGTGATGGGCATGTCTTTTGGACTCTGCTTCCTTGCCCTGCTTTCCAACTTTTCTCTCTTTCATGTGCAAGGCATCTTGAGGCACTCCTTTGGGCCTCACCACAACCCTTGATACAGGCAGAGAAAGGGCTGCAGCACTGTGAGCCTCAGCTTCAGGCCAGGCCCTTTCCAACTGGGATATTTCCTGACTCCTCCCCATAGTTGCAGAAATCCTTTGGAATAAGGTAGCATGTAAATAAATGGATAGAGGAAGGCTGTTTCAATAAACTCACACACACACACACACACACACACACACACACACACACACACAGTCATTCTCACCAAGACCCTGAGATCTTGGTATTACCATCACTGGAGGAACACTGAGTCACAGAGGAACTGCCCAGAGTTCCTTGGTTATCAGAGAGCAGGGCCAGGGCACAGACCCAGGCCTTTTTGGTGTAAGCCTGTGAACTCGGCACATTCTTTGCTCCACTCTGCACCTAAGTGAATTAGTGTATAGAGATGAAGTGACTGTCAGGAATCAAATCTCTGTCTTTTGCCTATAAACCCAGGGCTGTTAATGGAAACATCACAGCTGCTTCAAAAGAAAAACCAGTGGGGTCCCTTCCATCTTTCCTCCCTTCTTTCTTCTTTCCAGAAACATCCCCTCCCCTCTGAAATGCTCACGTGTCCCTGACAGGAAATCACATAATGTGCTCACTGGTGCAGATAAGAGCCTGGCTCCCCAAGCCACATATGTCTACAGAGGCATGGTGGGCACTTCATGCAGCAGAGCTTGTGTCCAGTGACCCAAACAGCTGATGCTTGGGTGCCAGGATGGCTGAGATGACTGTCATTGGACACTCACTAGGGATGTGGGCAGCATCTAAGCCTCATTGTGTGCCTCCCTGGTGGCCGAGTCTGCACAGGTCTTTCCAAGCATACTGAGAGAGCAAGAAGGGTGCTGAATGTGGACTCTTCCTTCGAAGTACACCGGCTTTGCTGTCACCTGGCCTCACTGCAGTCCCTCCCTCTCTGCTGGACAGTGACAGCAGCCCCTTTTCCTCGGTCCTCACTCTGCTCTTGCCAGTCTCTTTTGTCCTGTATCCTGCCACAAGGCAATCAGCTTGAGACTTGAGTTTTCATTGTCAGGCTGTAGCCCATTGTACATGTCCCTTGGGTCATGGAAAAAGAAAGCCTTTCCCCAAGGGTCACACTCAAAATTGTCTGGGGGACTCCTGCTTCAAGCCTATCCCAGATCACAGCTTCTCCTGTCTTCCCCGGAAATTGTCACTGGAGGGCAGCTAGTGGCTTCCCATCTTTCTCTGTCTCTCGGAGTGTGTGTTTGGGTGTGTAGTGGGTAGCTTTTGGAGGTCAAATGAAGCAGAAAACATACAGAAGGTGCACAAGCCATGTGGGCATCCCAGTGAGTTTTCACTTGTGAACACACCTGTGTGTGCCTTGCCTGGGTGAGAAACAGAACTGACCAGCACAGAGGCAGGGCTCACGGCCAGTCCTGTTCTGATTTCTAATGTGATAAATCCATTTGGCCAAAAAAATTATTTGCCTTTAAGACAATGGAACAAAACATTTTTTATGTCTGCCTTCTTTTGTTCAACATTCTATTTGCTAGTTAGCTATGGATATGCATATAACATGTACATATATACTTATATACATATCATACATGTGTACAAAATGCATATATGTCAGAATATATATTTGTCTTTTTGATCAAATATTTTATATCAAAAATCCAAACACAGAGGCTAGGGTATACTCAGTGCTTAGCATGACCACCACCTTGGGTTAAATCCCCAGCATAAAAAATAAAAATGATTTGTCATTTTCATTTGTTGTTATGTCATTTCATCCTGTGTTCCTTGGCATACATCTCTAAATAACATAGATTATTTTACATAAACGATTAATGTCATATTGGACCTAACAAAATTAGAAACAATTCAAACATCCCAGTCCATATCCACATTTCCCAAATTGCATACTTGTAAAGGAAATTCACAGCCAGAATGAAGGGCTGCTCTCGCCTCCCTGCCCACCCTCTAGTCGGTGCCTGGGAGCCTCGCCTTCAGAATGCCATCCAACCTCTCCTGGAGATTCCCAAGTCTTGCAGGGCATTCTCAGAGTCATCAGGGTCAGCAGATTTAGACCATCACTTGATTTCTGGAACCCCATTGCCAAGCCCATCATGCAGTTCCAGTCTCTTTTACAACATCTGCCCCAAAGTTCCAGCAGTATTTTCAGGCAGTAGCATCTTCGTTAAACTGAGGTCATATCTACCTCCTGTAACACCAGCACCTGTTCATAGTCCTTGCTGGTCCTCTGAGGTCATTCTACATAAGCCTGCCTCTTTTTCTACAAGAAATGTCTTCAGATATTTGGAGATACCTTGGATGTTCTGGTCTTAGTCAAATCCCAACAGTGTGCTCTTGCCTTAGAACCCAGAAGTCCCTGCAGTGTAATGCTGTCTGCCTTCTCGATCTTCACTTGTCAATGTCCTGTGAGCTTCCTGAGGCCACCTTCGTTGCTACCAGCTTCATGAGGACTTTTCTGATGTGTTCAGCTGATACGTTCTTACCTTCTGTGTTGACCAGAGAATCTTGGTAGCTGCCTTATGGTGTGGATTATATTCTGATTTGTTTTAAAGTTACCTCAGCACCTTTCTCATCATTCACTGGATTCCAAATTCCTTGAAGCCTGACTTCTTACCTGTCTTTGTGCTTCTGGAAATGTCTAGCAACAGTAGACATTCACAGTGGGTGCTCTTTATATGTCCAAAGTACATTAGCCAGGATGCTTTTAATTGAAAGTGACAGATAAACTCAATTTGGCTTAAACAGAAAAGGAAATTTCTTGCCACAGAACTGGAAAATCTAGGAGAACAACTACTGGAGGCATGCTGGGGCCCAGGTGATCCTTGCTGTCATCAAACACTTTTTCCTGTTGCTTGGCTCTGCTTCACACTGGTTAGCTATATTCCTAGTAGCCCCTCCCCAAGGAGTAGTAAAAAGAAAGTAATTATTTTTTTAAAGGTTTTAGACAAAGTCTCCAGTCTAACTCTCATAATCCAGGCTTGTGTCATCTGTACAGGTCAAGAAACAATCAGTAATTGCAGCCAGAGATGGAAGATGTCCTGGCTAAGGCCAGATCATATGTCCATGTGTTCACCCTACTGCTCAGTGTAGGGTCAACCCTGGTACATGGAATGGGAAAGTGGAGGATCCCCACAGGAAACTCAGGATGCTCTCACTGGAACAAGAAAGGATGGATGCTTGGCTAGATAAGTGATTTTAACCGCACTGGAAGGAGTCCTGGCACAAGCAGTTGGGTCTCTTGTGTCTGGTGTTCCTCTGAGCTCCTCTTGTATACTTTCAGTGTGATCTTGAATCCACCCAAAGGTCAATGAGAGATAGGATGAACATCTTCCCAGTGACCTGACTGTATGTAAAGATGGTTCATGAAGGTTCAATACTATGCCATGCAAGAATTTGTTAATATCTGTACCAAGACTCTGGGGCTGGAATACCAGCATTGCTTTTGAGCTCTGGAACTGAGTGAGTTTAGAAATCTTGATTAATTTTCATATTGTTAAATGGAAACAATAATTTTAACTTCTGAGTAGGGTTGTTAAAAAATGTTATCTGAATTAATATATATGACCCAATTAAAACAATATTTGGTACAAGGCAGTCCCTGTAATAGGTTTTTATAGGTGTCTTTATTGAGTATGAACATTGTTATTGCCTTATGAGCCCACTTTTTGTGTGCTACTCCCTATGCTTCTCAGCCAGACTGTAAGCTGCCTGAGGGCAGGGTCCTGCAGGTTCCTAGCCTTCCTAGTAAGTGTCATGCAGCCAGGCTGACAGGTGACTGTGAGACCCATGAACAGTCCTGGGCTCAAACTACATTAGAAATGGAAAGAACTTGCCTGAGCCTCCAGATGTACTAGGGAAAATTCATGTGGGGCTCTAGTATTGCCTTCCTCCTTGATTTCCCGGGCCATCGGAAGAGGAGGGCCACAGGGACAGAGTTTAAAGAACTTGGAGATTGTGTCCAGAGGCGGGGATGGGGGTTTGCCTCCTATAAGACTTCCCTTCCTCCTTTGCACTATGACAGAAGCTGAATTCAGCCCAGCCTCCTGATGCAGGTGGAGATGCACACACAGGCCAAGAGATGTCTGGGGGCTTGTCCTAGGTCACATGGCCCCTCGAGCAGGCCTGTACTTGGAGTCCTACTTCCCATCTTCACACCAAATCCTGCCCTGCCTCTTTGTGCAGGTCTGAGAACAGAAGGAGAATCAAGGAAATTGGGCTCTTTCTCCCGAGGGCCTGACAAACATTCCTAGTAGTGGTGACTTCTGTTCTGACTCATAAAGATATTTTGGAATAATAGCATCGGTCATTTTATCTCGGGAATGTATCCGGCTTTGAAACAACAACAAAAACACTGGTTGCAAGGAAGTATCTGCTCCTGCCTTCCAAGGCAGTGACCCAGTCTTCAGGGTCTGTGGAGGTGGATGAAGAGGAGAGAATGGCCTCATTTGCATATGATTTCCTAAAAATCTTACACAAAATTCAATATACAGCTACACATCACTTAATGATGGGGATGTGGTCCAAGAAATGTGTTGCTAGGCAATTCTGTTGTGTGAACATTGCAGAATATGTGTGTACAAACTAAGTACCTATGACATCACTAGGCAGTCTTGGTTGGCTAGAACATCACCACGCACTGCGTTATAGTAACTCTGTGATTTGGGTAACAAAAGGGTCTTGTCATTGTTTAGGATTTGTTTTTAATTGAAAGTAAAGTGACTGAATAAAATGCTGTAATCTTAAGAGTAGAGCTTGATGACTTTTTTTTTTTTTTTTTGCTGGTCATGGTCCTGAGAATTGAACCAGGGCCTTTGCACTAAGCTGTATCTCCTGCCCCAACCCTTTGTGCTCTCTCTCTCTCTCTCTCTCTCTCTCTCTCTCTCTCTCTCTCTCTCTCTCTTTGCTAATTTTGCAACAGGTTCCCACTGAGTTGGTAAATTTTCCAGGGCTGGGTTAGGGAACAAGATGAGGTCATGAGTTTGAGTCCTGGTACAAAAAAAAGAAAGAAAGGAGACAGAAAGAGACAGAAGTTTTCCAGGGCTGACATTTATGATCCTCTTGCCCTAGTCTCCCAGAGAGCTATGATTTCAGGTGTGTGCCACCATGCCTGGCTTTGGTGAATTTTTCATGCTCCTAGGCAGGCATAACCCCACTCAGGTAGAGAAGATTTAATTTAAATATGACTGTCACAATTGCATCCAGCACGCCATTTTCTCAACTTTCTTGTCTTCCATTCTTCTCCTCAGAGGATATCTCCTGTGTGAAATAGGAGTCGTGCTCTCTGTGCTGCATCTCACAATACCTAAGCTTGAGGGCTGTCTTGGAACTTCTAGGAGGTGGTGTAAGGCCCCAGGAGGGAGAGCCATTCTTGCTGACACCATCGTTTCCCCCAGACTTAGATCTCCTCAGGTTAGCATTTCCTGGACTTTCCTCTGCCTCCACACCTGAGAAGCATGAGACCCACCTTCCACATAGTGGCGCAGTGAGGTTTCTAGGATGGCCAGACAAGTGGCTTGTAAGAGCTCTTTGGGGGGAATTCTGTTCACTGTCCTCTGAGAGGTGTGACACTCACTAGTTTAGCCTGCCCCTTATTATAAAATCCCACGCATCTTGCGGCTTCACTAGCATCCATGCTGGTTATTCTCCTTCATGAACTTGTTGAGGTCCCTCCCCCTAATACACACTCTACCCAACCCACTCTTTTTTTTTTTTCCAACCCCTCTACCCAACCCACTCTTTTTTTTTTTTCCAACCCACTCTTTACCTACTCTTCTTTGCCTTTCTCTGTGCCCTGTGAGGCCAAGCTGCCCAACTGCACTGCCTGTTGGCAAGAGATGGGGAGCTGGGAGATATTGGTCTGGTGCCACCACACCCACTTTCAGCACACCATGGATAGCAGTGGCTACTTCTCCCTGCCCACTAGTGGCCCTCATCCACTGCCCCAGTGTTCTCCTTATAACACCATTTCCTCCCCCTTTCAGCACCAGGAGTGGTCAGAGTTTCCAATTGTTACCAGACTCCAGATGTTTTAAGATCCATCCTGCCACCCCTACCCTGTACTGCCAATTGAACCCAGGGGTTTTGCACTAAGTCACATCCCCTATCCTTCTTTTATTTTGAGACAGGGTCTCAATAAGTTGCTAAATTGCCCAGGTTGAGTTTGAACTTGCAATGCTGTCTCAGCTTCCCAGTGCTAGGATTAGTTTGTGCTACCTGGCCTTCTTTCTCTAACTCTACCCAACACTTTTCTAAAGAGTTTCACTATTAAGTTCTTTTCTTTGAAACACCTGGGTAGAAACTTCCCTGCTGGTGGCCACTTGACCCATTCATAGGTCACTGGACAAATAGAAACACTTTCATATTTAATAGTTATCAATTATAAGATACATCTGGCCTTTACAAATGATAAATAATCAAAATGTATGACTTCTATAATGAAGTGAAGGTGAATCTATTCAGGCATGATGGATAAATGTCAGTTCATCATTAAGAAGTCAAATTTGCTCCTGACCTTTCAAGGGTGACAGAGCAGTAGGTTTAAGGTCAGATGAGATGGCTTTGAGTTCAGCTTCTGACACCCAGGCACAGGCTGAAAGATCTGGAGACAGTTGCTCTATCACTGTTCTTTCTTTGGCAATTCAATTGCCAAAGAATTGCCCATACTTCAGCAATCCAGATTATCCAAAGTGCTGTCCACACCCGTCGTGGGTATGTTGTGTGTGAGGACAACAGAGGCCATCTGTGGGAAAGGGCTTCAGGAATGTCCAGTGCCTGGATTCTGAGGACAGTGCAGCCCAGAGGATGCAGCCGTTCTGAGACCCAGGTTACCTCTCCCATGCCAGATACTGACTGGGCTGCAGAGGCAAACTGGCAAAGGATGTGAAGGGTGTCCCAGTCAGCCAGAGAGGCCATGAGAGGCCAGCTCCACCCACCCTTTTGTCCCCAGCCAACACACCTCCTCCCTGCTCTCATTTGCTTGACCTCTTCCAGGAGCTGAGTGATGGTACTAGGGCTGGGGCTACTTATCTATTCAGCTGAGAACTAAGGCACACTTGTAAGAGTAAGTTAAAGCTATTGCCAAATGAAGACCCTGCTTTCCCCAGACCAATCAGAGAGGAAAACACTCCAGGGAAGGAGGGCAATGTCATGTCTACGGAGGAGCCTGATGTCAGAGAATCTCATCTGTACACTCAACTAGTCACTAACGCAATCATCAGTTTCCCTGGACAAATAACTGAATCTGTCTTTATCTGCTGCCGGGAGTAAGACTCACCTCAAACGTCTGTCGTGAGGATTAGGTGCTACAATCACTTGTTTTTTTTCTTTTTTCTTATTTAACAAAGTAGGTCCTATACTCTGGTTTCTCTTCAGATCGTATAAATCTTTTCGCCTTTTAAATTAGGTCCTTAGTAAATGTTCATCTTTTTGTTCTTATCATTAATTATTCTTGGGATTCAAAGGGCCCCGGCTAACTCAGTGACCCCAGAATAGATCCCTAGCAACAGGGGTTCACTGAGCTGGGCCTGGGGGCTGCGTTCTTTTTCTGGAGCAGGTAGCTCTACAGTCAATAGCCAAGGCAGGGGGAGGCCAGTCTCCAGGCAGCACGGGGGTGGGGGTACCCCTGAGCCTGGCGCTCAAGGACAGAAAGGTGAGGACAGGTTGCAGAACACAGGCCTCCCGCAGGCAGACAAATCCAGCCTGAGGTCTGGAGCAGGGCAAGGCCTGGATCAAAGCGATCCCGAAGCAGGCCGGGGCGCACCAAAGGGAGGACAGCCACTTGCATCAGCACAGATTCCGTGATGCTCTGCAGACGTCTGGGGGCTGCTGGGCTTTACGGGAACCCACAAGAAAGGAAAGGACCCGGGGAGCGGGCAACGCGGGGGCGGGAGCGAGTGCGAGGGCGCGCTCGCCCGCAGGCGCGCTCCCGGCGGCGCCTGCCAGAGGCTGGGCGCGCCCGGGACGGAGGAGGCCGCGAAGGAAGCTCCTGTTCCCCTTCCCCCTCCTTTTCCCCCGTGTTACTGGAAGGACTGTGTGGGAGAGACCCAGTGGCACCCGGATTTTCGAGCGCACGATGGGGGAGGGTGGGGCAGCAGCTGCTGCTCAAAGGAAAACCAAAAGTGTGTCTGTTCGCGCCTCTCCAACACGCTGCTGCTCTGGGCAGGGCCCTGCGCGCCCCGGCCGCGCCCCCCTTTGCAGCCCCTCCAAGACCTCGCTGGCGTGGCCGAGGGCCTGCGTGGTGCGGGGAGGGAACTGGGAGGCGAGTAGGAAAGTGTCACGATTTCTTCCTTTGTGCCCTGCCCCCCTTCCCACCCCCAGTTTTCTGGGTTTTGCCGCTGCCGCTCGGGCAGGGCTGATCCGTTTTGCGTCAAAGGACTGCATTTACTCAGTCCTGCTGGGAGAGGCGCGTAAACACCCAGGCAGGCTAGGACGCAAGGATGAAAAAAAGCCAAGCACCCACGGCTGGCGCGCGCGTCCACCGACCCCACACCCCTCGCCCGGGCCCGCGCAGTTGCAGGCTCTGCTGGGAGGACAATGGCGGAGGTGTGAAGGGTCAGGCCGGCCTCACCCCGCCGCGCGCGCACGTCCTTGGGGATGGAGCTCAGAACAGAATGTGTTTTATAACTGTAAACAATGACCCCGAGTATTGTTTGGGATTACCGTATCTTGGGGCCCTTGGGGCGGCCAGATGCCGCCAGCCGTCCCGGAAACGCCAGCGCTTTATATAGAGCCCCGGGAAAGCTTCGAGTTCCCGGCTTTATTATTTTTTTCCAAGTTACGCCTCCACTTCGCAGATAAGGAAACTGAGGACTGGAACTGTGTGTGTTAAGAGCGCGTAGTGCTGCACAGTCCGCAGTGAAATCCCAACAACGTATCTTTTCCGTTTGGCCCTCCTAAGGACTCTTTCGGATACGAGTGGGGGGTAAACTGAGGCCAGCGCAGGTCCCGGACCAGAATCCCGACTCCCGGCACGGTGTGCTTCTCTGGGCACTTCTGCAGTACTGCAGCTCCACAGTAGACCGAGGCCTTAGGAGGTCAGATCTGAAACCCTTCATTATGCAGCAGGAAAGTGAGATTCAGGTTAATGCACCCGCCCCAGCGCTCACAGCTCGTAAACAGCACAGCCCGCGTCCAACTCCACGGCCTGTGCTCTTCACCCAACGCGCGTCCCCTCCCCGCGGGGCGCAGACCCGGGTCCTGCTGCGCGCGCCCTGAACTTCGCTCCCAAACAGCTGAAGACAGCTCGGGCACACCCTCGCTGGCCTCCCTCCTCCCTGTGTCGTTGTTGTTGTTTTAATTGTAACATTAACAGCGTGGACACGGCTTATAAGGCCCGACTGGCCCTATTAGCTGCGTTCTAAATGCCTGTTCTAGAGGGCGGCCAGAATGTCTTGATGTGAATTCTGTCTTCAAAGCTACCCCTAACAAATGAATTGTAGGATCGAAAAAAAATTACACACACAAAAGGGAAGCAGTGGGCAGCGGGCAGCGGAGAGAAAAATAGGCAGGCCTGCCCCGCCTGGTGGCGCCGCGCCGCACCCAGCCGAGGGCCGTCCGCAGGGCGGCGCGGTACCCTGTGCGCCCAGGGCGCCCGCTGCACCCGCCGGCGCCGCGGAGGGTGCGGACGACCGCGCAAGGCCGCGCCCTCCCTGCGAGCGGCTCTGCGCGCTGGGCTCCTGGCCTCGCGGTGGCGCCGCGCTGAGCCGCGCGTCTCGGCCTCAGGACTGTGATTGTTTTCTAAAGCCCGAGTCGAGGCCGCGCGGCCGCTCTCGGGGCCCCGCCCCGCGCCCCTTCCCGAGGCGGGGGGAGGCCGCGGCGCGCCGGGGAGCGGGCGAGGGAATCCCTCTCCCTCCACGTCACCCGAAAGCGAGGAACCCCGCACTCGCGTCCTCTAACGCAAATGACCATCTTTGGCAACGTGAGCCAATGGAACAGACCAAGGGCGCGGGGCCCGGAGGGGTGCGAAGGGCCAGGGCTACCTTGGCTCCCCCAAACCGCGCGAGCCTCCCGCTTCCACCCTCGCTGCCGCCTTTCCTCCGCGCGCGGGCTGCGCGGCTGGCGTCAGCGCGGCAGCTAGCCGGCCGGGAGGGAGCGTTGCGCCCGCCTCCTCCCTCCCCCTCCCGCGCTCTTCCTCCTCCTCCTCCCTCCCCCCCCCGCGCTCCTCCCTGCGAGGTGGAGTCTGGGGTTGACGTGAGTGAATCCATGTGGTAGGGGCTGGGGAATAAAGAGTGTGGAGTTGAACTCGTGCCATTGTAGTGACTCATCTCGGGCAGAGCGCAGGGGCTCCGAGTGAACCAGCGAGCGAGCGGTGCTCGGCGGGGACCGAGAGGCGGAGAGGGAGGGAGAGGCGCGGACCGCGAGGCGGGCCGTCCGGGAGCGGACGCCGGCGAGAGGTGCAGGAGGGCGCGGGGCGCCGGGCGCGTCCCTCTCAGCCCGCGCTGCTCGAGCCCAGCGGCCGCTGTCCCGCGGGCACGCTCGGATCCCCACACGGGCGCACGCCGCCCTCAAGTGTCCGAGCCGCTCCGAAACTCCGGCGGCGAGCCGGCCACAGGAAGTTTATTCTCGGGCTCCTTTCTAAAAGGAGGAAACAGAAGTTTCTCCAAGGCGCCAGCCTTTCTTTTCGCCTTTTTTGGCCCTGTCTGCAATCCGGCGACCCCAGATCTGACAGGCGAGGCTTGCCGGGCTCCGATTCAGTTTTCATTTCCAATTTTTCTTTGGGTCTTCGGTCGCCGCTCAGCTCCGGCTGCGCGCGGGGGCGGGAGGGTGCGCTCAAGGGAGGGACCGAGGGACCGGCGACTTTTTAGAGGGAGGGAGCCGGTGGACAACTGGTCCCGCGGAGCTCTCAGAGCAGGAACGAAGTGCCGTGCGAGACGCTGGGGGACACTTCCCGGGTGTCGCCACTTCCCGGCCCGCGCCTGCCGTTGTGGGGGAAAGTCCGGGAGCGAGGACCGCGGCCGGCGGAGCGGCGAGCTCGCAGCACCCTGAGCGCGGCCGCGGCGAGGGCGGGGAAGAAAAACACCCTGTTTCCTCTCCGGCCCCCACCGCGGATCATGTACCAGGATTATCCCGGGAACTTTGACACCTCGTCCCGGGGCAGCAGCGGCTCTCCTGCGCACGCCGAGTCCTACTCCAGCGGCGGCGGCCAGCAGGTAGGTGCGGGCCGTGGGTGCACCTGGTGGCGCGCGCTGACTCCCGCGCCCTCCTCGCCGCCACTGCCTCCGGCTCGCTTGCTTCTCTCTTCTTGGCTTGGCAACAACAAAGCTAGGGGCCACTGTTGTAAGTTGTGGATTTTTGCCCTGCTCCGCCCCACCCACCCTAGCACTTTTTTTTTTTTTAACTAAACTAGGCAGTGGGCTTGAAGGACCAACAAACCCTTCACTATTCAGAAAAGCTCCTGGAATTACAAGTCCTCGCCCAGGAGCCTCTTCTCTACTTCCAGGACCCCACCTTTTGCCTTCCTTCATCTCCACGATGGACAGAGAAGGCAATCTTTGCACCCACTAATCCTTCCCAGCAACCCTGTTACTGGGCAAAGCCCTCTCCCTCTCTTCTGGCCACCATCAGTCAGCTCATTTCTGAAAAATATGGGGGACACAGAAACATGGTTGGGCTGCTTCAAATAATGGGGAGTGATGGGGAGGTTTGCCTCTGGGAATCAGGTGCGAAGGTCAGGAAAGAGGCCGGCTTTGATTGGCTGCTGCTGCCCGCCTGCCCACGTCAATTTCCTGTAAGGGTCGAGGCAAGAGCCTGAATTGCTCTGGGAGCAGCTCCTTGAAGATCTGGGGGTAGCTGGGCAGGAAGGCCGGCAGAGAGAAGTAAGGGAAAGAGACATCACTTGTTCTCCTGGGTGGTTCTGGAAACAGAAAAACAACTGCTTTCTAAAGCAGCCGAACTGGTTTCCACCGGAGGGATTGTGCCTGCAATCCGTATGTCTGTGGGGTGGGTTTCACAGCTGTGACTTACCCACCCCCCTCTGTCTTGTGAAGGAGCTGGGTTAGCACTCAGAGCCCTCTGCAACCCAAATCCTACCCTGCTCCATCAGGTGGTAGCCTTGGCCTCTAGAAACCAGCCAGCCAGGACGGTTTGGGGTGGGCCTGTGGGAAGGGGTGGACCTAGCTGGAGAACAGAATGTGAACATGGCTCTTTATTGGATCTGAAGAGGAATACCTGTTTCAAAGTGATTCTTCCTACCGGGTGAGTCTCCTAAATGGCTTCCCTGTGTCTCTCCTCTATAGCTGCCATCCACAGCCCTGCCCCTATACTGCCCAAGCACCCTCTGTGCTGAAGGCCTAGTCTGGGCATTGAGTATGCGCCCCTAAAAGGAGTGCCGCTGTGATGAGTTTAAAATCTCACACGAAAAGTTCATTATGTTTGTTTCCTGGCCCAGTTGGTGGTTTGTGTTGGCTTCAAACATCATTAATTAATGGGTTAGGATGGTTTATATCCATTCCCTCACTTTCCAATTCAGCAAAACTCAACCTCTACTCTCCTCCTCCTGGAATCAGAAAGCGATCTTTGGACTTCTCTTTTCTTTTCCCTAACACATCTGAGACCGTAATCCTTGAAAGTAGAGTCTCATTGCCTTGCTTTGCTCAGACTCTGGAGCCTGGATGGGAAGTCAGACCGGACATCAGTGCCCTGACTGAATAATCTGTGTCACTAGGGCTTTGAGCCCAGGATGCGAGTGGAGGCGATTCCGTTTTGGAAGCAAATCAGACAGGAAACCAGTGATAGGAAGAAGGAAGAGAACTCAGTCCAGCAGAGTGTAATGGGGCCTCATTACCAAAGCAAAAAGCAGCTGTTGGCTAATTTCTAGCATGCTGTAACACATGAGGATTTTGCAATTAGCAACAATCAGCACACAGGTTCTTATGTACGCCTGCCTGTTCGGCCCAGCAGTGTGAGCAGTGGGTCTTTCAAATCAGAGGAATTGGCAAGGTAATTAATTTGCTTAGAGTTTTTCTTTTTGCCTGAACTGGGAAGGTGTTTAGGGGAGGGACAAAGGAGAGCATCCGGGAGAGTTTTTCTGTCATTGCTCTGACTTTTCACAGAATTATTCTGTGGTCCTAAGGACTGACTTCAAGGCTGTTGTTCCCCCGAAAGTTTGCTCTCTGACCTCGTCTGAGCTTGGGCTCAAGGTAACTTTATTACATACCAGATAAATCCTGTAATCACTTTATTTCTCTGAGCTACCTTTATGGGCAGACTTTTGTGGTGGTTAGTTACTGGGCTTCCTTCTTTATGGCACTGCAGTGAACCAATCAGTGTGAGACAGTTCTTGATTCTTATTTGTAGGGTCCAATATTGCAGGTAAGTTTGTTGCTTGTACAAAGAAGAGCTTTCTTCTCTCCTCTAGCCACAGAAGACAAACTGAGCACACAGCCACAGATTCCAGGGACTTGGAGAGTTGGGTGCAGGCAGCTATTTGTTAAAACCTCTCTCTGGTATAAGGGCAGGAACTTAAATCATGAAAAATATTTCCTGTTGCAGCTACAGTTTGAATCTCAAAGATTGGTCTTTGCTGATTTAGTTTTGCTAGGAACAGTTACACATACCTTCCCTTCCTGGAGTTTGTTTTGTTGTTATTTTCTCTGGCCTGTCTTTCCTAGGACAACACCTCCCAGATATATACTGTGTCTGGCTGCTTGACTGTTAGGTTTCTGGGCCCGGGCATTACGCAATCCAGCCAGTTACACAAACACAGGTCATTTCATAACTTGTTTTCATCAGCCAGGCCCCCTTTTAATGAACAAAACAAAACAAAAACAAGACCAAGAACTTTTCCAAGGCTACTATTTGTTTGTTTCTCAGATAACTTGTGAAAATAAATCAAGGGGGTATTTCCTTTTGGAATTGAGGAATATCAGACAAGCTCTCTTCTTCCTCAACCACTCTTTCTAAAACGCACGCGCGCACACACACACGCACACATGTACACACACACATACATCCACATCCACATCCACATGCACACACAAAATTCCCCGGAGTGAACTTTTGCCAACTGTACCAGGCTGGGACATTCCTCACACCAAAGAACTTTTACCAGAAATGACTGTGATTCCCAAGTCAGCCTCTATTATATCTCTCTGGTGCCCCCTACAGGACATTTTTAGAAGAACCATCTTGGGAATGTATTTTTCCAGCCCCCAAAGAGTGTCAACTTGGTTAGTTTTTGGAATTCTTAGAATTTTTCTTTTTGTTTAGGGACAGATAAATGCCATATATTTAACAGTGGTTAACTAGGAACAGCTTGACTTCAAAATGAGCTTTTTTATTTATTTTTCGTTCTAAATAAAACCTAGTTAATTTTTTTTTTTTCCTTTTTTCTGTTTTGTTGTCAATTCATTAAGGGCCAGCATCCTCAAGGCTTATTTTCTTTATGTGTTCGTATATGTGTGTGTTTGTGTGCGGGTCATTCAGAACTGGTGGGAAGATGAGAGATGTATGTTAAGGATCTGGGTGCTTTTAAATTTAATTTTATTTTTTGCCTTGATCTCACAGATGTTGCAGATTAGGAATGAACAAAATGCTATCCCAGGAATCTGTCTGTGCCACTGATTCTTGGCGATGGGAGTCATCCTCGCGTTTTTGTCACAGGGAATAGGGTGAAATAGCAGTCATGTATTGTCTGAGTGGCAGCTGAAATTTCATATCTAAAACCCTGAGTGCATTTCCATTACCGTATTTTTGCCTGTCTTATTGTTCAAGGTGAATTTAAATAAGGAAACCTGATTTTTTTTCCCTTTTCTGTCTTAACACCAACACACTAGAACTTACACATGTAAGTCACTGTTGACCCATCATCCTTGATCATTAGGAGACTGAATACCTACTTTGGTGTTGTGGCTGTGGTCAGACTCAGAAATATTTTACAATGCCTTTCTTTTAGAATTGCTTTCAACATATTCTTTTAGAAATCCTCCTTCCTAACAAACTGTTTGCCTCTGTGGGTAAATTACAGGGTTTTTTTTGTTTTTTTCAGAACCGGGGATTGAACTCAGGCCCTTGTGTTGGCCAGGGAAGCACTTATTCTACTAAGCCATCTCCCCAGCCCCTCTATGGGTAAATTAGATGTTCACAAATTCCCCAAATTAACTTTGGAAAACTAAGTCTGACCTAGGAAGTTGGGGTGACCAGACTGGGTCCAAAATAGAGTGTGACCCCAGGTTCTGTGGCTCTCACTCTTGACAATTTGCCTGGGAAACTGCCCCCTCCTCTTAACAAGGCACACCAAAGCTGGCACCTCTGGTACCAGCAGCTTTGCCATCTGTACATGTTTTTTTTGCCTCTGTTAAATAGAAATAGAGATACTGGTTTTCAAAATTAAGGAGTCTCACTTTCTGGCTTACATGTTGAAAGAAGGAAAAAATGGCATCATTACTTTGTCTCATCTGGTAACTTTTGGTGGCCACAGCATTTCACAACTATGGCAGCTGCTCTGATTGAGGTAAATATATCTGTTCCAAACCCCATTCTGTAATTCCACTCCTCAGCTTCCTGGGAGGGAGGGAGGGAGGGGGAAGATGTGAGATTTCTTAGCCCAGTCTCTCAGCTTCATTGTGTGACTGACGTCCCGTAGTTCTAGAGCAAGATGAGATGTTAGCCTTCCTATCAAGTGCAGAGCTCAGAGGATTGGTAGCAGTAGGAAAAGGTCCCCAGGACAGTGGAGTAAATTCTCTCTAGTGCTTTGGAGTGGAGTTTTTGACCAGAAGGACTCTGGGAACAAATAAACCAGGAACCCCGGAGATGGCTCCCTGTCAGCAACTCTTCTTGTTTTCTTTCTTTCCTTGTTTTTTTTTTTTTTTTTCCCAAGCAGTGAGGTGGCAGAGAATTAAGGGGTTCTTTCAAGTAAAGCTGAGAATTCAAAGGAGCTGGTGTGTTTGTATACAATAAGACTTTGGAAATCATGAGTTACTAGTGCCAATTTCCATTGTGACATAAGTGGCATTTCCTCAGAGAAGAATAAAAGCTTGGACGTCACAGTGTTGTCCAATGCGCACTCTGTGAATCTGCTTGAATTCCACACTGATGGCTTCGAATGCTTTGGAGGACATCCTGGCTTTGATAAGGATGCAGAGCTGTGGGGGAGATAGCTCGGTAGAATAAGCATCTGCCTGGCAAGCACAGGTCCTGAGTATCACAAAAAAAGAAAAAAAAAGAATACAAAGCATTTGTCTTGTATTGGTGATGAACTGCAAGGTGGCCAGCGTGGGAAACAGTAAGACAGCATTTGCTCTCACCCTTTCTCTTCCTTGTAGCCAGTCTTATTAGATGCTAGAATTTTCCTTTCCCCATCTTGGGAATCTAAAAATAGAGGAAGACCCTAGTGCTTTCCCCGACATTGCACCTGCCTTCCTGACGGGCAAATTGCAGAGTCTGCAGGGCTCATGGCATGAATGACTAGGGAACCCTGGCAAGAACCAGTCCAGTGGAGAAGGGCTGGCCAAGCAGTTGGGTCAGGAATACCAGGCATGACTTCGATGTCAAATACCATTTCTGCCTGGCTCAGGAGTCCCTGGGATAAGCCTGAGAAGTAGGGACCTAAACCCTCACTCTGAGACCATTTAGCCAAAGGCCATGGCTGTGAGCTCAGGTCTGAATTCAAAGAGTCCCCAAAGATTTTCCCAAGTTAGCAATGGATCACTGTAGGACTTCTCTAGCCTGCTGGAGTTGACACTGTGTTTCCTGCTACCTATTATGGTAAGTGGGAGGGCACGCACTACTGACAGTAGCCCGTGGCACTCCAGGGTGCTCTAGGTTGACATTTCCATTTCCATGCTCAAAGACCCACAGCACAGCTTGTAAGGGCTTGAGCTTGGGCTCAGGGTTTGGAGGTCCTAGCTGATGAAGAAGGCCCATCTCCTTGGCTTTATGGGTCAGAGAACCTGAGCCCTCCATCTCCTAGGATGGAGGTTGGCAAATGAAGTTTAATGAAGGCCCAGCATGCCTGTTTGCTTACATATTATCTATGCCTTTCCACATGATAGGATGGCAGAGCTGAGTTGTGACATAGACTGTGTGGTCCATAAAGCCTAAAATATTTGCTTTCTGGTAGCAAAGCTTACCAGATTCAGCTCTAGGAGATCTGTGGGGGCTGTTTTCTCCTTTTATAGCTATGTACCCACAAGTAGACAGGGTGACACAGTTAAAGTATTTGAAGGCTTTGCCAGGCTGGAATGCAACACAGACATCCAGCATCTTCAATCCTGTTCCTAGAGAAGGAGCCTAGTAGGGGCTGCAGTGTCTGGGGGAGCCAGCTCACCCCCCCCCCTCACTGCCTGCACATTCCTGGGACCACAGCCTGCAAAACTGCCCTGATGCTGCAGCGTGGTGAAATGTTAACTCACTCCCAGAGAACTACAGTTCATCCCCAACAGGGCATTGGCTGGTTCTTGGGCCTGTTGGCTTAGAAGAGGCCAGGCTGACTTCCACGCTCTCAGACTCCTACCCTCACCTCTTTTCTCCTATCCCAGTGTTGCTTTCTGAATGATACGTTTGGAGTTGAGACAAGGCCCATCTGCCAGTTCTAATTGAAACTTTTGTGTGTGTCTCCCAGAGAGGCATCTCTGGAGACAAAAGCCTTCTTTATCAGGCCTTAGTCCCCTCTGGGGATGGGACATTGTTTTCCTTGCAGTTTGGAGCCAGTGTGTTATCCAGATGGCTTTGCCTCCTGTCTGAAACAAGGTGTACATTCGATTCAGAGGCAGTCATTACCTCCTGCCTTGTTTTAATTGCTGTCTTGTTTTGTCTAGACCAAGCCAGTGCTGTAAGGAAGCTGGCTGATGTATACTGGGAAGTGTGTTCGGAGGACCTACAGACCTGCCGTCTCTACAGTGGGGGGACTGAGAGGCAACCCCTGTCCCTAAGTAATCTTAATCTCTCACTTTACTTCAGGTCTTTACTTGTTTCCCCAATCCTGAAACAGGTACATTTTGTTTGTTGGAGAAAGTGTTTCTTGGTGCTTTCCTGGAAGGAAAGCTGACAGCTGCCCCCGGGAGGAGAGGTCACACTTGGATCCAGGCTCTGGGTGTCCTGCGTGCACTTCAAGCCCAGAACCTGGCTCGAGGACAGACGCTGAATACCAAAGTTGGCTGTTTCCCAGGAGTGGAAGCTGACTGTTCTCCCTGGGGTCATCTAGCGTAGAGTACACAGACCCAGGTGAAGATGACGGCATGAGGATGATGGTGGTGATGACAATACCTTTCCTTTGGCACACAATCTTGTGAACATTAGAATCTCCTTGGTTTTTTTTTTTTTCTTTTTTTTTTTTAAAAACACTTTTGTCAGAACCCACCCCCCACACCAGTTACTTCAGGTCTCCCATGATAAGGCTTTCACACTGGTGTTTAGGACAAGCTTCTCAGAAGATTCTAGTGTGCAGCCAGGGTTGAGCCTCACCAGGGTGCCTTGAAGCCTATGATTATAAGTAGCTACTTATTTAATCCTCATGACAGTGCAGGGAGTTGGGCATTGGAGTTCCCCTTTCTGCCCTGGATCAGGGTCCTCAGGAACTGGCCTGGGGCAAAACCCTCCACAGCTAAGCCAGGTCTCCTGACTTCCAAGTGCAGTGTGACTTCCAGGGCCTCCCATCTAGCATCCCAAGAGAAAAGTTGCTGCCTGGGACTCAGTGCTTCTGTGTACCCTTGGCCATGCCCACTGTTGTAACGTCTCTGCCTCCTCACAACCCAACAGGCCAGGCCTGGATATTCATGTTTCCTCCTTGGAGAGCATGTCTCGCTTGGATCCTGTCTTGTTCTCCGCAAGCAGCTCTCCTTCACACACACCTGCTTCTTTTGAGTCAGCTTCTGGTAAAAAGCCCAAAGTAGTTTTGTCTTCAGAAGAACAACTCAGAATCTATCACTCTGAGCAGCTGCCCTCTGCAATCCCACAATGCACTGCACTGGGCATCTATTCTCATAGAATCCCACAATCCATTGTTCTGACAGCTCTTCTTATGAAATACTTTTTTTTTTTATTTTTATTTATTTGAGAGAGAGAGAGAGAGAGAGAGAGAGAGAGAGAGAGAGAGTGTGTGGCCAGCTCAGCCCACCAGGGGGCGGGGCTGGCTGGCATGTGGTGCTGGGGGATTGAACCGCGGTCCCTGATGCTTTGCTAAGCTTGTTCTAAGTAGGTGCTTTAGACCACTGAGCCATCTCTCCAGCCCCTGAAATACTTTTTTTAAGGTCACTCTCTTCACTGAATGCCCTTGGCTTGGAATCCCGGGGAGGTCTGGGAGGTGGGACAGCCATGTTCCACTATGCAGACTGGGGTCAGAAGAGTGCCAGAGAGGCAAGTGAGAAAGGATTCCAGCTCTGTCAACTGCAATGAGGTACTCTGAGGTTCACCTTATTTACACAGTAGGAACCCAGATGTTACCTCTCGTGACAGAGATAACAGTGGTGACCGTTGCTAATGCTTCTAATCCTACTTGGTCTGACTGGACTAGAATGGGGGATACTATAGGATTTGTGCTAATGATAACAAGATTTCATTGGGGGCCAAACAGATCTATGGGACTTCTTTGGTCTATAGGGATCTTTGGCAAGGTTGATCTGATGGATGCTATCTGAGGACAGCCGGGGCAGATGCTACTGTTTGGAGCTGGACTTTGAAGAAGAACGAAGCAATGCTAAAGAAGCTTATGTGGCACAATGTTGAGAGCTCTTCCCTCTTTGTTAGCACTGAACTGAGTTTGAATCTTGACCCCACTGCTTATTAGCTGGATGGTTTTGGATAAGTTACCTAATCTCTCAGACTAAATTTCTGCCTTGAAAATGGAGATAGTAGTCATTCTTACCCTAGAGGGAGAATTAATGAGATAATCTAGGTTGAGACATTAGCATAGTGACAGTCATTTAGTAAGTGCTACTGTTATTGATGTCATTTCATCTACCAGTATAAGGGGAAAAACCTTGGAGAACCCTTTTACAGGCGCAGACATCATCCAAGGGTGAGGATTTGCTTGGGTTCCATTGGGGCGTTTCTCCTGTGAATGGAGAGCCCTCCTCTTTCTCCCTTTTTCTCACTTGCCCAGCACGACTGTGAGGAAAGGTTGAGTCCAACTGCTGAGGAACCTGGCCCATTTTTGTTCTGCACTCCGTCATCATCTTATATTTTAAGTAGAATGCTTCCTGCAGCATGTTCCAGAGAGCTCTGCAATGTGGTCCAGGCATAAATTAAGAGCCAAGAAGAAAACTCTGAGCTGGCAGCACTAGTTTCCTGCAGACACATAGGTGGACCCAGGCAGATAGATGTGTAGATAATGGGTAGAGACACCATGTCTGGCTCAGGTGAGGTGCTGATGGAAGGACAGGGACTGTAAGAGGAAGCCTGGCTGCAGCTCGTTCTCATGGCCTTGGCTTGATGGGGTCATAGCCCCATCCTGAACCTCTCTGGAAAGTGACAAATGCAGGCACATTATGCTTCTCGGTGATGTTTATTGCTCCAAAGCTACTGGTGTGTAGATCGCCAAGTAAAGTGTCCTGAGCTAGTGTCCTGGAGAATAATTAGCAGGTGACTCAGAGGCTTCAGAGGCAAAGGTGTTGCGTCTTGTGTGAGCAGTGGGGCATCATGGGTCTTAGAAGTCAACTGGAGTACGGGAGTGTCCTCACTGGACCACTTGGGAATGGAGTCCTGAGGACCCCCGTTGGGAAGCAGATCCAAGGCCCCAGAAGTAGTCGACTCCTTCTGATCCTTGGCCATGTGGTGCCTATCCAGGACCTGCCCAGGGAAGCCCACCTGAGGTCCTGGCCTTGCGCTCCAAGCACTGACCATATTGTCTTCAGTTTTTGCCTTGTTCTGCTTGTTCCTTAGTACTCCATGTCTATTGGCTCAATCATACCTTTCTCCTCATTTCAGAAGTTCCGGGTAGATATGCCTGGCTCGGGCAGTGCCTTCATCCCCACCATCAACGCCATCACCACCAGCCAGGACCTGCAGTGGATGGTGCAGCCCACAGTGATCACCTCCATGTCCAACCCCTACTCCCGCTCACATCCATACAGCCCTCTGCCGGGCCTGGCTTCTGTCCCCGGACACATGGCCCTGCCAAGACCCGGCGTGATCAAGACCATTGGCACCACTGTGGGCCGCAGGAGGCGAGATGAGCAGGTACAGCTCAGGCCCCCAGAAAGAAGCCATGTTAATGTTGTCCCTGTGGGGCTTCAGAAGCACGGAATGTTCTTCAGCAGACTGTTGGGTAATGGGGTTAATGTTCTGGATACACCTGGGAGGCCAGGGAGCCAGATAATGAGAGGAGACAAGGCAACACCTCTGTCAGAGGTAGAGCTATGGCCTGAGTTGGGCTTGGCTTTACCATCTCACCAGTGTCCCTCAGAACAATTTGTTTCCTCAGCTGCAAAAAGGAAGCAATGGTTTCTGCCAGCTGGAACTTGATGCTCTAAGGAGATCATGTGTGGGGAAGCACACACTAGACAGAAGGTGTCAGTGGATAGGCAGTGCTGTCCTGCCTGCCTGTAGCAGCATCCTGCTCGGAGCCTTGGCAGAGGCCACAGAGTGAACCCCACTGCACCGTGGCCGTAAGCTGTTTTAGATTGGCCTTTAGCTGTCTCCAGGTGTCTGGAGCAGACCAGGCACCAGCAGGGTACCTGCAGAGTTACACTCAGGGCCGGTCCTACCCACGTCTTCCCGATCTTCCTCAGTGTCCTGAGCCTTTGACTCAAAGCAGCAGCCCACTTCAGGTGCCCGGAAATGTTTTGTATGTCCCAGAAATATAGTGACTCTGTGTAGAGCTACCTGGACAGGATCTGTCCAGCTGCATTAGCTGATGGGAGGGGCTTCAGTTTTGAAAGGGGGCTAACTTGTCAGGGAAGGAAGTCAGAAAATGTCAAGGTCTATGCTTCTAGGAACCACCTGCCAATATTCAGAAGTTCTATCACCTGCATCCGCAGTGAGCTCAGGCAGACTGAACCCCATGGTTCCTGAAAGAAAAATCAGAGCCATGCATGATTCCTGAAAGAAGGAAGGGCGTCAGAGGGGCCCCTCTGTCCTCCTTGCACATGGTGCAGCCAAGGATAGGCCCATCTGGCTGTGCTCACTTGGTGAGTGCGGGGGCAAGTCTTGACAGCTCTGAGCCAGTTCCCTGGACCCCCCTTGAAGTGCCCTTCCTGTGGGCCCATGCCACTACGAGCCCTGAGTCCCCTTGTTCAGGTGGAAATGGACCTGGAGAACTACTCCAGTTCTAGCGCAGGAACCCCTTTCCCTTCCAAACCATCCATTCTACTCTAGGACCCCAGGGGGCCACCACATGCTAATATAGGACCTTTACATGTGGTTCCCCAGGGGCGATGATGGATCCAGGGCCACCGACAAGATATGTGGAATGACAAAGATAACCAGTCCAAGGAATTGGATGGTTTTTCAGGAGCTCTGCTCCTCTGGGAACAAAGCTGTGCCTTATATCTATCCAGTACCTGTTGATGTGGGGCCATAGTGGAAGATCCATGGGGAGGTACATAGTAATAAATAGACCTCATGGTTACATGTTGAGCCACTGCCACTGGGATAGGGGCCACTCTGCCCTTGACTATTGCTTTCCATAGTTGCAGCTGTAAATATTGCAGTAGCAGTAAACATGATGTCCTTTATAAATAAGCTTCCCGCAGAGTCTTAGGTGCAAAGCTGGGTGGTTACTGATGAGCCAGATTCTCCTGGGTGCAAATGACACCATGAGACAGCCAGGATTGAGAGGAACTCTCATTGGCTAGCAGGGCAGGGAAACAAGATGTGCTCAGATCATGCTTCATTTTCTGCTGCACCTACCCTGTGCTACCTTTAGACGTTTCTATCTGGGATGGACTTGGGAAACCATCTTTTCTAATTTTCTCTCTGGAGATCATCCATAAACAAACCGAGGCCCAGAAAGGAGAAAGGCACTGTGCAGAGTTAGTAGCAAAGGCAGACCTGGAATCCACCTCTTCTACCTTCAGCCCTGGGTTCTTTTCCCACCAGGCCACCTAGCTGTACCCTAAGACAATCTGCCTGGAGAATTTCCTTCATTTTTTCAGAGGAAGGGAAAGAACCAGGAGCATTCTCTCCCATATCCAGTAAGAGCTCAGATAATCAAAGTCATGGGAAAGCATGGGCAGCTGGATCCTAGAACCTTCATGCTTAGGTTCCTAGCCCTGGGGTCTTTTCTCTGTCTCTGCCCTAACTTCCCCTGCCTGTGACCAGGAGCCAGCCTGGGGCCTTAGGGCCCTCTGGAGCCTGTCAGGGCGAGGTGACTGATGAGGCAGGGAGAGGAGGTTGTGTGTGGCTTGTGGGTGGGTCTGTGGCAGTGCTGACACACTCAAGCCGCAACCATGTTGATCTCACCGCCCCTGAACACTTCCTATGTCAACAGCTTCCATAAGTTCCTCCACCTCACCAGACAGGAGAGAGACTTCTAGAACCCAAAGTTTTCCAGGGGAAGGATGGCTAAACGTGGACCAAGGCCAGCCTTCCTCTTTTCTTTTCTGTCCCTAGCAGTGAGAGCTCTATGTGCTTGCTGGGCCTTCAGCAGGACCCTGGGAAGTTTTGGAACTAGCCCTGGTTGGCTCAGGTCAAGACAGGTTTAAGGACAGCAAGTGTTCAGGACTTTGGCCAAGTGGCCTTGTGACCTCAGCCAGGTAGACAGTCATGGGTTGTCCCTTTTGATACTGTGCCCTGCTTTGCTATTCAAAACACCACAGCAGCAGACTGCCAGGGTAGCAAAACCATCCCTGGACTGTGACCCAGACTCAGATGCTACAGTGGCCCTTGCCCTCATGGGGTGGCTGGCAGTGGAGGCAGCATCCCCCTGTGGGGATATCTTCCCTCCCCGAGTGTCTCCAGCTTTTCCCCGCTGCATCCCTTGAGGGCAGTGGCCAGGTCTTGTTCTTCTTGGACTATTCTAATCCTCTTATAGCAGTGGACACATAGAAGGTGTGCCTTGCGACCTTATAGCCAGATGGATAGGTCTTTCCTTTTCCTTGCTTTGTGCTTTGGCCCTCAGCCATCTTCTTGGGTCACTTATGTCTTAGAGGAGTATTGCGGTCACATCTCTGGGAAGCCTGTATATTTGAGCAGAGCCCTGGCCCCACTTAGTAGAGAGCAGTTCTCACCTTCTGGCTTGAGTTGCGATTGTTTCACCACCCTCGTTGTGAGAGCCAGATCCTGTGCTCTGCAAGGGAGCTCCCTTTGGTTTACCCATCAGTGTCAAGACTCTGGAACTGTGTCTTTCTCATAGAAGGTGTTCATCTGTTGAATAAATGGAAAGGGCAGCAGGACCTAGCATGCGTGGGTTATCCTCCTGCCGCGTGTCTGGTCCAGCTGAGGACCATGTCAGGCTCCTTAGAGCTGGTCTCTGAGCAGCTGGCATGTAGACCAGCAAAGTTGTCAGGAGCGGGATGGTATCCTTGGCCCTCCCTCTGGCAACAGAATATTTCTCCCAGGCGGATCTTGCCTGTGTGGGGACTCCTGGCCCAGCTACTTACCCAAATGGGGATAATGAGGCTTGTGGAGCTGGCCCAGTGCGGGGGGGGGGGGG
>NW_004524595.1:3661577-3699095 GCF_000260255.1 Octodon degus | reverse complement strand
AGGGTTTAGAGGAAGCTGCTGCAGTGGATGGGGCCCAGCCTGGCTAATGGAGGGGACTCCTCTTTGGCCTGACATGACAAATACTGCCAGGCCACTGAGTCCCTGCCCCTTTGCTGCCTTGTTCTCCTTAAACACGTGACATCACCTTCCAGGGCAATCTGCAACAAGTACCATCCAGGCAGTCAGATGGTGGTGACTGTAGGTTCTAGAACTTCTGTGCCTGGCCAGGAGTAGGGTGGTATTTGGCTCTCTTGCCCTCCTCTGGCCCTTGCCCAGTTCCAGAAGAGCTGATTACCTTTCTTGCGATACAAGTTTATAAAATGCTTGAACCATTCACCTTGTCCTAATCATGATTCTTAACCTGGGCCCCTAGCTGTCTCCTGAAGAAGAAGAGAAGCGTCGAATCCGGAGAGAGAGGAACAAGCTGGCTGCTGCCAAGTGCCGGAATCGCCGCCGGGAGCTGACTGAGAAGCTGCAGGCGGTGAGGAGCTCTGTGAGGGTGGGAGCACTGGGGTGGCCGTGAGAGGGCCCAGGGCTTGCTCTCTCAAGTGCCCTGTGGATGAATCAGCAGAGACGGAACATTCTTTCCTATGTGAACACATGGGTCAACTTTGATGAATGAAAAGAGAGGGACCAGGCCTCTGCTACCAGGCTGTGCCTGGACAAAAGAACTGGACAGCCCTGGTAAGCTGGCATCTGTTGTCCCTCAGTGCCAAGTACTCTCTGCTGTCAGACCTGCTGGAGCTCCTGGGGATGGGGGGTAGGGAGTGTCAGTGTTCCTGGCTCCTGGGAGCCAAGGCAGATCCAGACCCCCCCCCCCCCAGGGCTGCTTCCCGAGGCTCTAGCTGCCTTCTGGTTTGCTGGCAGTGGGGGCCGAGCCTGGCCTAAAGGCTGTGGTTGGAGTGGGTGGGGGTGGGGAGTCCCAGTGTCAACAGGTCATGTGCCAGTCAAGTTGCATGTTCTTGGGGTTTCTCATCTCCTTTGCCGGCAGCAGGGTTCCCCACCTCTGCTGAGAGCCTCGGAGCCTCATGCTCCCCATCTGAGTCACTCATGCTTCCTAATTGCCCAGACCTGGGGGCCCACGGCCCCGCCCCTCCCTCTGGTAAGCTTGACCTGACCTGTGTCACGTAGCCCTCTCCAGCACCTTGCCCTACAGGGAGCACCACGTGCTGTGTAAGGTAGCCCAAAGCCAGGGCTGGCTCTCTTGGAGGGAATGCTTTTAAGTGGGGAAATCTGAGAGACTGTCAGTGGTCCTCACAGTGCCCGGCCAGGGTGGGCCTTTGGAGTACATCCCATCAGGGGCTTTCGTCCTCCCGGTACCTCCCCTTGCTCCATCCTGAAGCCCTGCTCTCAGGCACTGAATGTGTACTGTGTGTTCCGTGATGCCTGTCATAAAGCCCCAGGGAGGTGGTAGAGCCAGGCAGGGTGGCTGGAGCTCTCCCTCCTGGATGAGATGGATGCCGGGGGCACTCCTCAGCACAGCCCTCCCCACTGCTAGCCTTCCTGGCCGGGTGCTTCAGGAGGTGTCTCTTACCGCCAGCCCAGACAGCCCTCCCCCAGCTCCTACCTCCTGCCTCCTCCCAGAAGCCTCACATCCTTCACCCCTTCCTCCCCTGGCCCTGACCCAGCCACCCAGGCCCCCGAGCCACATCCTCCACAGGAAGCTTCTCTCAGGCTCATGACGTTCATCAGACCCTTGAGACAGACGGAAACTTTTTTACCCCAGAATATACTAAACTCTGCTTAATGAAACTCTTGCCAGTATCTGGTGTGTCCTCATTCATGAACAGGAATCCGAGTGAGGGAAAAAGTTGGGGTGGGGGGAGGCTAGTGACTCACACCTTTCCCCTCCCACAGCTGCCCCTTCCTTGTACACTTCGTGGGAAAGAAGGGGGTCAAGGTCTTTGTAAAATGGCTGGTCCCACAGGCTATCAGATGCCTCCCCTGTCCTCCTGTGGCTGAACTGAATGTGCTCCAAGTTCTGGGAGCCCAGAGGCAGGGGCTTCAGAACCTGGAGCAGGAATAGGAGGATCCCACAGGGGTTGGCTGAGACTGACTTCAAGGCAGGGACTGTCCCAGTGCCGGGGCAGAGGAACATGCGCAATCCAGTGACCACTAGTACACAGCTTCAGGTTCAGGGCGACTGGTGGGGGCTGAGGAGGAGCGATGGGGCAGGCTGAGGTGGGGGCTGCGTTTTGTGTTCCCTTCTCCATGGAGGACTCTGTTTCCCTGGGGAGCCAGGGGCAGTAGAATGTACATTCTGACTGTGGAATCAGATCCATTGGAATTGAAATCTGGACTGCCCTGCCTGCTAGCTCTGTGACTCTGGATAAATTATTAAACCTGTCTGAAACTCAGTTTCTTCATCTGCAAAAATGGGTTGTTGATAACATCTGCTTTCAGAAGCTTCTAGAGGACTGTGATCTGTGAAATGTATAATACAGGGTCGGGCACAAAGTAAGTGCTCAGTTATGGTAGCTGTGACAATTTCACCCCTCTTCCAAGCCAACTTTCCTCTTTGGAAATAAAAGCAGTTGTGACGCAGCATGTGACTCAGAACCAATAAGGTCTGTGGCCAGGTGTGTGAGCTGGCTGCTGTCACAGTGGGTCATCTGGGGACCTCGCTGCTTTTGCTTTTCTCACCTAGACCATCACTGTCACCCAGGAGGTCCTTGGAAAGCTGCTGTCCCTTACATCCCTCTTTCCCGTGCAGGAAACTGAGGAGCTGGAGGAAGAAAAATCGGGCCTGCAGAAGGAGATCGCAGAGCTGCAGAAGGAGAAGGAGAAACTGGAGTTCATGTTGGTGGCTCATGGCCCTGTGTGCAAGGTCAGCCCTGAGGAGCGCCGGTCGCCTCCAGGCCCTGGGCTGCAGCCCATGCGCAGCGGGGGCAGCTCAGTGGGAGCGGTGGTCGTGAAACAGGAGCCCCTGGAAGAGGACAGCGCCTCATCCTCCTCAGCAGGTCTGGACAAGGCCCAGCGCTCTGTCATCAAGCCCATCAGCATTGCTGGGGGCTTCTACGGGGAGGAGCCCCTGCACACCCCCATCGTGGTGACCTCCACACCTGCCATCACTCCAGGCACCTCAAACCTCGTTTTCACCTACCCCAGTGTCCTAGAGCAGGAGTCGCCCGCGTCACCCTCTGAGTCCTGTTCCAAGGCTCATCGCAGAAGCAGTAGCAGCGGGGATCAGTCGTCAGACTCCTTGAACTCCCCTACTCTGCTGGCTCTGTAACCCCACGCTCCTTCCAGCTCTGGAGGGGTCCTCGTCACTGCCTCCTTCCAGGGACCAGCACGTTCAAACACTCCAGGGCCATGAGGGCAAGAGGGGGGCCTTCTAGGGAGCTTCCAGGCTCTGGGGGACCCAGGTGGGACTTGATGGTGAGGTGTCAGAGGACTTGGTTGACCACCTGGAAGCCCTAGGACCTTTACTTTCCATCATTCATCTTGGAAGCAAATCTTCTTTCTTGAAAAGTCATGGAGAACCTGGTTTGGTGGCTTCTGAAGAGCCTGGAGCTGGCCTGGACCATTCTCGTCCCTCTGTCATACCATTGTCTCTGAAATGATGGTGTCCTTCCCTGCCCGGCCAAGCATGCTCAGTGCCTTTGGTTTCATCCTCCCTTGACTTGCCCCATCCTTCCCCAGTGTTGGTTTTATTCCTTCTTCATTTTTATCAAATTTGCCATGACATTTCACCGGGGTAATCTGGATATTAAAACTCTTCATTTCTGGAGGTGGGGCAGCAGGTAACTCTTCTGCTGGGACTGACTTGTCCAGAAGGGGACAAAGTGCAATACAGAACCTTCTCTCCCCAACACTCCCCAGGGCACTGCCATCAGCAGAACCAACGGCAGGGTCCTCTAAGCTCCCCAGGAAATGCCACCATCACTGAACAGGCCTGAAGGACCCTTCCTCCTCACCCTAGCAACATCTTTCAGAAGATCAACGTGGCCAGAAGAAAGGGTGTGATTGAGATGGTGGGCACAGTCTGGGTGTGCCAGGTGCCTAATTACCAGGCCAGAAGCAGTGCTAACAAAGCCACATGGTGTCCCAGACAGCTTCCCTTCTCCTGGTGTCTCGAGCAGGGCGTCTCCTGTAATTACTGCCTCACCATTCTGCCCCTGGACCCTTCTCTCCAGACTGGGGAGGAGCCCCTTCCTTGGAAACACACATCACTCCAGGCCCTGCTGGCCTCCACCCTTCCCTGGCGCTCAGGGTGACGCCACCCACGGAGATTTAATGAGCGTGGGCCTGGACCCTCCCCAGATTTTAGCAGGTGACTCTTCCCCAAGCCTCAGAGGATGGAAGGGCCTAGGATGGGACTGGGAGACGGGAGGCTGTCCTTGGGGTGATGTCAGCAGAGGCAGCAGCCTGGCACCCAGTCCGCCCTGCCTGACCTGGCCACACACATCTCAATGAAGTGCTGTGCCCTTCTGGCCTCTGTGGTCATCACCCCCTGATTCAGGAGTGAATGCTGTCTCCTCACACTCCTCCCACCTCATTCCAGGGTACCCTTCTGCCCTGCTGTCAACAGGCTGCACACAGCCGCATGCTGGGGCTTGGAGCTTACGCACTATCTGGCTGGCTGTTGAATCTTTCCAGCTGCTGACATCAGCTAGGATGTGTGGCTTCCTGCTGCAGGAGAGCTACCCCCTTCCAGTGGGTCTCCTTACCTCCAGCAGGAGCACAGCTTAGCGTGGCTGTGCCTGCCAGCCCTGAGCCTTCCTCCCCAGAACATGTTGATCCCTGTCCTGGGAAGTGGCTTCTTGTCCCTCTGGCCGCTGTAGGGCTAGTGCTCTGCTGGAGAATCTATTGGTGATCTGGCTCTCGAGATCATTGTCCACCCATTCAAAATGGTATCAGTGCTATTTTAATCAAGCCTAGTGGCATTTAAATGTCCAGCTCTGGAGAGAGTAGAGACAGCTTCTCAGACCTGTTTCTTTCATACCCCGAGGCATGCACTAGCAAGGAAGAAGAGCCATCTGCCTAAAGTACACAGCCAGGCAGGGGTGGAAGTGATGTGTGCAGGAGTCAGCCACCTAGAGAGAGGGGAGCAAAAGAGAAAAGATTTTGTTCAAAATACTTTGAACACATTCTTTCCTGTGTTCCTTGGCTGCCTTCTGGTTTCTAGGGCCTCTGGGAGGGGTGCTCCTAAGAAGACTGGCCAGCTGGCTTTCCGATCTCAGATTAATCAAAGAAGCCAAAGCAGCCAGGAGTAGCAGGAGATGGGCAAAGAAAACTGGGTACTTTGAGCTTGGAGAGGCTTAATCATCTCAAGTGGTATTTATAGCCAGGTGGGAGTTATTTGCTTCTTTGTGCATCGTGTATCCTCAATGGAGCTGTTTTCTGGCGTGTTCTTTCTAAAAGCCCCTTTATGCCCCACTCTATGCTGCGTGGATTCCCATGCAGGTCACAGTCTATGACTTGGAGCCAAGCTGGACATTGCTGAGCCAGAGTTTGGCTTTGGTTCAGATTTCAAACTCCACTGGTGTTGGACCCAGCCAGCCCTCGGAACTTAAAAGGCTTCTGACTTTCGGCCCTTCGTGGATCTCTTGCTCTGTCCTAGGAGGATGTTTGGCTTCCCCAGAGCCACAAGTTATTTAGGGAAGGCTGAATATTCACACCTGAGTCACGAGCGTGCCCTCAGTTCTCCTCGTCCTGGCCCGCTCCCCTCATCCTGGCCTGCTCTCCAAGTTCCCTCACATACACATCCTTACTCCGGCATCGCCAGACGCCTGGCCTGCTGCTTTCTCCTGCACGGTTCCGGCTAAGGGAACAGCTGCAGTGGGGATTCCTTTGTGCTTGGGCAAGGAGCTGCTGTGCCTTTCTGTGAACTCAGCCCTGAGGCAGCCGTGTGGACTCCAGCTGGGCTGCACGCAGCTCTGGGACGCGCTCTGCAGGCACTCCTCGACTGGTCAGTGTGAAACACTCCTTGTGGCCACCTGGCTGGCCTCTGTGAGAACAGTCCTCCCCTCGGCCTGGTGGCTGGAGACAGGAAAGAGAGCAGATCCCAGGTGATACTTCAGAAATTTCCAGAGCCAGCTCCAAGCAGAGAATCCCCTGGGGGTGGAGGGTGTTTTGCAAGAGGCATCATTTTGTCTGTTGAGAGACCAACCGTGGCTAGTCACACAAGCATCTCAAAGGCAAGAGCCACCAAGAGCTGCTGCTTTTCCTCGCCTTTGGGAAAAGGAGTCTCTCTATTGCCATTTGACTTCAAGTATCACAAGGGGACTGACCTGTCTGGAGCATGAGAACTTGTTTCTCTTTTTCTCTGATGGTCCAACAGTGCTCCTTACAATCTTATCATGTAACGTTCAGGTTGATTTCCTTCCCTGATCAGACATCCATGTGGCCCCTGAAGAAGGAAAAGAATAAGCACCTATGACATGTCAGGCACTGTTAGGCACTTTTATATTTATCCCTTTTAGGATGAGATTAAGGGATAAAGGAATCCCCTTATAAAAGGCCCCCCAAGTAGTGGCTAAACAAACGCCCTTGGAGGTGAGATGGTCTTTCTTCAAGACCCGAGGTAAGATTGCCTTCAGCCTGAAGATTGTTCTCAAAGACCCATCTCCTGGGGTATCTGCCCTCCTCCCTGTGCCCGGCCTGTGCTCTATTGTACTCCTGAGATGGCTGGAGGGGTGACCTGCATCTTTATAGAATTGTGGACCAGTAGGATATTGGTGTGTATAACTTTCTTTTTAAACTTAAGTAAAGGGGTCTTGCTATGTTCTGCTTGTTGAGTCTTCTTGGCATTCATCTTAAAAGCCAGCATCTCACTATTTATTGACAGGTGTGTGCGTGTATGTACGTATGTGTGTATGTGTGTACTCATGTGTGTGTTTCCAGGTGTGCTTGTATCTTGCAGCTTTTTAGAAAGAAACCCAGTTATCCCACTACCAATTTGGTATCTTCTCATGCTTCCTGGGTCTTTGGCCACGTGTCAACAAAGGATTTTAATTTTCTAATGCTGACAACATGTTCAGGAGGGATAGGGTCAGATTTTGATGAGGGGAGGACATGAGAAGGGACGGGGGAAAAGAAATCGACATTTATTTTATTATTTATTTTAAATGTTTACATCTTTGTGTTGTACCAAACCTAAATAGAAACATAGCATTAAAATATTCAGTTCCTTTCTCTCTTGCTTACTTTTTAAAAAATTTACAATAATTTTGCTTTTTTTGTTTCCAAAGTGATTTGTGACATGTGCTGTATAAACTGTATAAAAAGGTTCTGTTTCTAAAGGTGGGTTGTCATTCCTCTGGGGATAGTGGCTGTCAAGAAATATACATTGTAAGAGGATACAGTGAAAGACCTTGTCCTGGTCCTCAAAAATTACTTTCTCTGCTCTGATTAAAAAAAAAAATTATTCCATTTATTTTAGTTTGTGGTCACTTGATTTTGAGGAAGAAAATATTTGACTTTGTATAAAAACTAGGTATCAGGTGTATTTTGCAGTGGGAGATGTATATAGTAGTATTTTGGTATATAGTGGAAACCCACGAGCTTTGTGCATTTGTATTTGAGATACGCTGATGATGTGGAGTGAAGTCTACTATTAGACCCTGGAGGCAAACAAGTTTTACAAGATTTCTGTTGCTCTGTGGGGAACTTGATCACCTTTCTGGGCACTTTTTTTTATTTTTTAAAGTAATGATGAAAGGGTCCTATTGGAGGATCTCTATGTTGACTTTTCCAAGCAGGACTATGAGCCCAAAATCTTTGTATAGCTTTGAAAATTGAGGAATAGAAGCATCTCTGGTGGTATTTGTTGTTGTTTTTATTCTGTTGTTTTACTGTATGTAACACAAGCCTACAGTATTTGCACTAAAGAAAGCTTGTTAGAAAAAGCTTGCTGCTATGGAAGAAAGAACATATTAAAACATTTTTCCCTTGCGGTATTTTTTTTTTTTTTTTTTTGTTAGCTTTTCCACTTTCTGTTGAGTAGCGTTTTGTAGAATAAAATGAATTAAGATCGAACAGCCTCTGATGGTCGCTTTATTCCATCTTTCCCCCTCTGTTCTGTAGCTTCTTTTTTTCTCTTCTACTCTTGCTACCTTTGACCTTGTGGGTAAAGCAGGTCTCTTCTGAGGACAAAGATCACTGGAAATGTTTTTTCTGCCATGCTGTAGAGTGGATTGCTTAGGGGCTTTAGAGCCCCCAACCCTCTGATTTGCCTTCATTCTTTCCCCCTTGACCTTTGCCCACCCCATCCTTCTGGATTTCCCACTGCCCAGGGCCTAATTCTCAGCAAGCTGTCAACTGCTGCCAAAGCATGAACCAATAAAAGTTTAAGGGTATTTTGTTTGAACAGGTTGATTCTGGGAATCCAGAAATCTTCAAAGAAGCAATTAAATTTATTGCTAAGGTTGTCATGGTGGCCAGACAAAATCAAGTGCAGGGCAGGAGAGGGCTCTGAAAACAACAGGCATGCAAATAAATGTGGTGATGGGATCTCTAGACTTCCTTTCTGAAAGATGGCAGGTTGTTAGGTGTGAAATACTCAGAAATGTCAGCTCAGTTCTCATTGTCCTGTAGACTGGGAAACCTGGGGTAGCTGAGGAATATCTTTTCGGGGATGCTCTTTCCTTGTAGGGAGGCAAACCAGTTATTAGGTAAAACTTGAGCACGGCACTTGGCTGAGGAGTAGCTGTGGAATTACATACTTGCTCCAGTGTGCTTAGGCAAGTTTAGAGAGCAGGCCTCATTTTCTGGAGGATCCATGAGCCCTGTATGGGGACTCAGGGAGGCCCTGAATCCTAGACTTACTCCCACTACTCCTTGCCTGTTGAGGTTTTTGAAAGCCATTGAACCTCCCTCACTCATCTGTGAAGGGGCAGATAATGACAGCTTTATAAGAGCACCCTCCTAGAAGGGGTGACAGTATCTTCTCCATCCCCTTTGGGTCCACATGGTTCAGGGGATCGGTGCTGCTCAGAAGTTTCAATTTTCTTTACCAGCAGACCTGCCTGGAGTGGAGAGAAATTGTTTGCTGAAACTCTGCCATTGGGCAGGATCCTCTCCTTTTGCTCAGTGAGGGTCCCAGGAGACGGATGCCATGGCCAGGCCTACCAAGGTCTTAGAGTTATATTCTGGAACAGCTCCTGTCTTGGCAGTCAAGGGAACAGGGAAGTTCCTATACTTTCAGAAGTTCCTATACTTTCCTGAGCAACTGATGTGTTGATACTTGTGAAGTGTCAAGGAGCAGATGCTGGGCTTCTCAGGGTTGTAGGGATGATGCTGCTGTCCTGAGAAGCATGTGCTCACATCTCTAGGTTTGTCACTGCACCCGGGTGCATCCACACATTGTCTGACCTTCAGATACACTTCAGAGTCTACTTTATTTAAACTTCTACCTCTTTGTCTATATAGCAATTAGAGTGGTTGCTGACTGCCAGATACTTAGATGGAGTCATAAGCTGCTTTGTACAGCTATAAATGCCGTAAGAACAGACAGCTGTTCTGTCTTTTATGGAGAAAATCAGTAAGGAGCCACTTCTCCTGGGTCCACTGGGGAGGTTTTGCAGTCACTGGTAAGTCTGGGCTGAACTGGTCCACACCAGTTTCAGCATAACCTGGGTTGATTGTAAATTTTTTATCCCATTTCCAACAGAGTTGGAGTTTCAAGGGGTATGCAAAGTTATCTTAGCAAGAATGTCTTAGGAATTTCTGAGACGATCTCCTTTTGTTGTTGTGTTCCAAGTGAACACAACTTTGTCTCCAGGCTTTTGTTTTTATTAGACCTGCTGGTATGTATGAGAAAAGGAATTTCTCCTGGAGCTGCCATTTTTCGACATATTGAACAATGAGACCAAGTATGTGAAAACACTGAGGAGATATGAAATGCTAAAACCAGGAGAAATTTTAAGCCACTAAAACCCCTAGGCCGGGGCAACTGTATTGCAGTGTAGCCATTGGCCTCTGGGGTTCAGGGCCATGTTGGAAGTGAAGGGCGTGATTTCCTGTTGGCCCTATGTGTTT
This sequence comes from Octodon degus, assembly GCF_000260255.1. Classification (NCBI taxonomy): domain Eukaryota; kingdom Metazoa; phylum Chordata; class Mammalia; order Rodentia; family Octodontidae; genus Octodon; species Octodon degus. Next base: position 3,689,114 of record NW_004524595.1, on the reverse strand, counting down.
CAAGGGTAGATGGACACTTATCCAGGAACAGCCTGGCACCATTGGATACTGGGCCCCACCAAGTCCCCCAAAAGAAGCCCCAGCCCAGGGGGGTACTAATGGCCTTATACTTGCCCTGTTCTTGCTGACAGAGATTCTATTTCTTCCTGATGAGGCGAAGAGAAAGACAGCTTCCTGCAAAGCTGTGGATGGTTAGAGCTGGTCCACTTGGCTTTCTTTTTTATTTTTAAAATTTATTTGGCACAGGGTCTTGCTACACAGCTGGGACTTATAGTGATCCTCCTGTCTCAGCTTCCTCAAGGCTGGGATTACAGGTACACGCCACCATGCTCAGCATCTGCTTGACCTTCTTTACCATCAGACTTGCCTGGAGTGGAGAGACACTGTTTGTTGAAACTCTGCCATTGGGCAGGATCCTCTCCTTTTGCTCAGTGAGGGCCCCAGGAGACAGATGCCATGGCCAAGCCTACCATGGTCTCAGAGTTGTTGATTCTGGAAAGTTCCACTCATTTAAAGAGAAAATAATTAAAACTGCCTCAGGCTTTCCCTCTGGAACTCGAAGATCTTTAATCAAACTAAATACCTTAACAAGGACCTAACATCATGTGTAGTGGCATATGTCTATAATCCCAGCACTCAGGAGGCTGAAGCAGGATTGCCATGAGTTCAAGGCTAGCTGGGGCTACATAATGAATTCAGAGTCATCCTGGGCTACAGAGTGAGACCCTGTCTCAAAACAAAAAAGCGAACAATGCTGCAACATCTAGTGTGTTCACAATATTGCACAACCACCTTGATCTATTTCCCATTTTCATCACCAGGAAAATAAACCCCATACCACTAAATGTGAAGTCCTTACTGGCTTTTTTCTGAATCCTAGCTGACCACCCACCTGCCCCTGAGTGCTGAGTGCCCGGGGGGGGGGGTCTGTATGAATTTAAAATCCTCATGGTATTTTTGAGACTCCTAATGATTCTATTTTTGAACTAAAAAAATCGTAGAAAGTTAGCAGGGATAACTAACTAACAGGTATTAATGGTGTGCTCCCCCTCTTCTTTTCACTTCCTGCCTTTTCGTGTCTTCTCACACAGGGACTCTTTCAGGAGCCCAAGAGATGTTGCTGGGCGTGTGGGAAAATCTCAGCTCTGCGAGAAATTCCCCCCTCCCCCCGCAGCGGTGGGTCTGCTGCATTAGCTGGACAGTCACCACCCTGAACCAGTGCACGAGGCATTCATTTGTTTCTCAAATAAAAATGGAATAAACTCGAAAAGCCAGACTGTGTTCACCGAAGAGCACCGATACCCTTGTTGTGTCACAGGCATAAAGACCACAGTTTAAAACTGAGCACGCAGAGGCTGTTCCTGTCCTCTTTGAGGAGATGAGGGGAAAAAAATCTCTCATTTGTTCACGCATGTTCTTGTGTCCCTGCTAAGCGCAGGGCATTGCAAAAGGCATTCTTGGGAACACAGATGAATAGGGAACTTGGTGCGAGCGTTGTGTAAGGTGTCTCTTTGCTTCACAGTCAAGTGCTTTCATTTGGAATAGCAAAACTGTAAACTAGAAGCTGCCCTCCGGGAAGTTCAGGCTGGTGGGAATGGAAAGTCAGGGGAACACACACATTGTGGCCTGCAGCAGGGGCGTGGGGGTTCAGAGAAGACTCCCTGCAGGGAAGGGCCTGGTGTTGGAGTTGGAAGGGTAAGAGGATGACCACAGTGAAGATGGAGTGGAGCGCAGGTATGCGGGACGAGGGAGCCATCTGAGCAGAGAAGATGAAGGTGTGGGGTGGCTGTGGCGGTTGGGTTGAGCATGTGCTGATGGGGGAGGGTAACGAACACAGAAGCCATACTTGAGGGTCTTTCAAACAGCAGCCTTGAATCTTTCTGTCACACACCAATGCCGATTTGTGCCAGGCCCTGCCCGTAGACTGGGGAGCCAGAGGGGATGGAGAAGCCTTAGCATCCCACCTGGTGTGCTCTCCTTGGAGCAGGATCTCTATGAGTTCATTGAGAGATTTAGAGAAGACATATAAGGTGCTGTGAGTGCAGCAGGTACTTCCCAAACCTGGGGGTCAGGGATGGGTAGGAGAGCTTCCCAGAACCAGTGCTATTTAAACTGAGATTCCCGGAAGTACATGAAAATAAATGGAAGCTTTACTTCTAGGTATTGCGAGTTGCCAAGGGTGTGACTGAATGGCAGGTGACATAGCTGCTGTTGCACTCAACAAAGATGAACACAGCAAGTGCTCAGGACAGGCAGGAAAGAGAGGAGGAAGCAGTGACAAGAGAGGCCCAGCTGACAGACAGAGAGTGCCAGCCATGGAACCTGAAGGCCAGAAGGTGCTCCTGTGGAGGCCAAGTGCAGGACATCTGGTTCCAGGAACAGAAACTGGGAGGCGAGTGGAGGAGCTGGGTGGGTGGGGAGGCCCAGGCCCCTAGTTCAGTTTTAGGCATGTGACTTTGAGGAACTATGGGTAGGGGTGGGCAGGGGTCCTGGGCTGAGGCAGTACACAGACAGAGCCCAAGGCCAGGATGAGGAGTTGCTTCTGGAGAAAGTCACACACCTTGCAGCTTGGTGCCTCCCTCAACTCATGTTCCCAGCAGCCCTCGTCCTCAGCTGTGGACTCTTGGCCAGTCTCTCTTCTTCCCTGGAAGGGCTACTCAAACTGCCTCTTCTCTCTCAGACTGTCCCCCAGCCCCCTCACTTCTCACAGATGATGTCATCTTCCACTTCACTGAAGAGGGAGGCCATCACAGGGGATCTCCTCAGTTTCCTATCACCAAGTTGACAATCCTGTCAGCCTCCGACCTTTTATTTCAGCAGAGAAGTGTTCCTCCTGCTCACCAAGAAAGTCTTTCTCCTCTCTCCGGCTGAAGCTCACCATGTTCGTTTTTCTCAAAGGCCCTGTTTAAGCCTTTTCCTGCTCTCCTTGTCCTGTTATTGGTGTCTACCTTCCAAGCAGCAGTAAACGAGATCAAGTTTTGCCCATCTTGAAAACGACAAAATCCCTCCCTGACCACATCTCCCATTTCAGCTTCACTGTCAGTCTGGAGAGAGTTATCTTGGTTTGTGGCTCCCAGTTCCTCACCTCCCACTCTTCTCTCAACCCACTAAAGTCTGGCTCTCACCCCCACTTCCCTGACTGAACTTCCTTGCAATGAAATCTTGCAGATACGTCCCAGCCTTGGCCACCCCCAGTGTCTGGGATAGGTCATTTTCTGTGGCTCCCCTCATGCTGCCTTGACCCTCATGGCTCCCCCAGTCCCGTGTCAGCGCATCACCACCAAGGCCTTGCTATGTCAAATGGACATGTTCCATCAGCCCCACCACTACTTTCCTAAAAGAAACCTGTCCTTTTCATCTGGACAGCACCGTTATTTTCAGCCTCACTCTCAAGCTGAGACACCAAATGAACTAAAAGAGTTGGTGGTCTATTTCTTGCCACTCCAGATTTTAGGGCTCTAAACCCAAAATATGTAATTGTCCTGCTTGTCAAAGCATATTGTAGAGAGACATCAGCTCAGATTAGGTTCAGCAAGAACCCAAACAGAGCCTTGAATTGTTCATGATCTATCTCTTTCTGTGGTAGGTTCTGGGCATTGTTTTAGGATTTAGCTGCTAAGACTATGACAGGCTCCACCCATTCACTATAAAACATCTGCAGAAACCACAGCTAAAGACCTAGTATAGAGATCATTTTAAACCACTTGAGAACCGAGGGTGGCTTGAGAAAAATTCATTTCAAACTCTCCCTATGCGTCATGACACCAAGCCAGCAAGCTGACTTGGACCTCTGGGTAGACAGTGGAAGACTTTTTCTCCCACGGCCCCGAAGGACCTATCCCACCCTCACCTTCACACCTTTGCTGTCTGGGATTTTCCTAGAAGATGGAAGTTGAGGATGTACCCCTGACTTCCTCCCCTGCTTCCTCACTGGCCTCCTCCCCATCATCCTCTGGACTAAAGATCAGAGTGCTTTTATTTTTCCAGCTAATTTTTTCTTTATATAAAGCTTTGTGATCAAAGTCTGCTTCTTAATATCTTCAAGGGGGTGCTTAAAGATATCCAGAACATTCTTTTTCTTTCAAGATTATTGTTTAGCTGAAAACTTTCACTGTGAATATCAGAAGCTAAGTATTAGCTGTCTGCATTATTTTCTTTGATAATCCTAATTCAACTCCCTAGACAAGCAGATATTTGAGCTGAGTTGGGACATTACATGCACAGAAATGCAAAAGAGAAATGCAATTAATCCTGCTTTTCAAAATAGAATCTGTTTACATAACTAAGAACTTCCTATTTTGCTTAGGGTAAGTCCGCAATGTGTCAGATCCTTCTGGATCTGACGCCCCTGCCTAGCTCCCCTGCCTCCTCTGATCCAGCTTCTGGCCTCAGCTTTGCACAACCACATCGGACTTTCTCAGTTCCGTCAACATATTCCACTTGGGACTTTCTCAAAGGCTGTAGCCTAGTGTGGAAAGCTCTTTGCCTCTCATTAATTCACCAACTCATCTTCATTTCCCAGATTTTGATTTAAAGTTCCCTTTGTCCTAGGGAGCATTTCCCGATCCATGGTATCCGTCAGAGCATCCAGCACAACTTGTGATGACTAAATTAATTGTTGTTAATGAAGTCTTGAGTCTGTGTTTCCAGGCAAGAACAGTGTCTGTCCTGTCTCCCTAATTTCTCCATAGATCATCATGATTTCCAGTATGGATTAAGGAGATGGATTTCCAAAACGCAGTTCTGCCTAAAAGCCTTCATTAGCTCACTTTCTCCCTCTAGACAAAGTCCAGCTTCAGTTGCTTCCAAAGTCCTGTGTAGTCTTTTCCCACATGCCGGCCCCTCTCCTTCGATGCTCATCTGGACTAAAACCCCTCTTAGTCTATTAAAGGGGCTGGACCTCTTTCTTGTAAGTTTCCAAATATGGCATCCTTGTTTTCCAGTATGGACAATGCTTATTTACCATTCAGGTCTTAGCAGAGAAGTGGGTTTTTTATTTAATCACCTGATTGCTATTCCCATTACTCATCCCCTTTCTAGGTATCAGTAACTGCTGAGTGCTGGGGTGGTGGGGCAAACAAGACACCCCAACACAGCCTCTGGCATGTTACTTTACTATTAGCATCCCCAGGCTGAGGTAGCTGCCTCTCTGGGCTGCCCTGGCCTTACATTGTCCTACTAGTTTAATGATTATTTCTTAGTCTCTGTCCCCCTTAAGGCCTCTGAGCTGTTTGTTGAATGAATCTGTGAACATTTAAAGTATTCAGCTAGAGTTAATTAGAAATAGAAAATGGCATAGCCTGGATGAGTTGGGCCACAGGTTCCAAGGGCAGGGAACACAAGACAAGGTGGACGTGGGGCAGGGAAGAGGACAGAGGCAGAAGAGACCCCTTCCTCCTTCCTCAGGGAGTTACAGCAAATGGGATGGAAGAAAAGTACTAGGATCTAGACACAAACAGCCACATATAGTATGATTCATTTGTTTCTATTACCAGAAAAATAAATTCAAAGGGATAAGAGGCAAATTGCTGCTGCCATGGGCTGGGAAGAGCATGGGGAAAGAGAGAAGGTGGCTTAAGGGTTCGGGGTTTTCTTGGGGGATGATAAATATGTTTTGGAGCTTGATAGAGGTGATGGTTGCCCACCATTGTGAGTATACCAAATGCTACTGTACTGTTCATTTAAAATGGTTTATGTTGTGTGAAGTGCACATTACAAAGAGCAAGCATAAGGAAACGTAAAGGGAAGGAGCAAAAGAAAGGCAGGCCTGGAGGGTGTCATTCCTCCACTGGCCCACAGACCCTTCAGCCTCTGGTGCCGGCTGGGGCTACACTGATAGAAGGGCCTCACCAAATCCACTGGTTTGTCTCAGGTGCAGGGAAACTTGGACGTGGGGATGTGGGCCTTGTGGGTGCTGGGAAAGAGCCCTGGGAGTGAGCTTCAGAAAGGCTTTATGGGAGTAGGAGAGGGAAACCTCTGCACTCTGCAGCAGAATGGAGCCCTCAGGTGCTCGTGGGTGTGCTTGTGTCTAGCCAAGGGGAAGTGTGATCAAGTGGAAACCACCCCAAAAGCGGACGTTTCCGAGCTCTGTTTTCCAGCTAAGAGCTGTATCATCTTGAGAAGCTCACTTTTCTTCTCTGATTGAAGCAAAAGTGTCCTTCTCTGCTGGTGGCTATGCAGGACAGGCCAGTGATTTTGGAAGATGGGCCATTGCTTGTGACACTCAATTTACTAGCGCCGTATGATTGAGCAGTCCTGCTCCTCGGCATTTATCAAAGGAGCTGAACATTTGTATGCACCTGTGATGTTAACCTTGATCATGTCACCTTGGCCGATTTGGGGTGGACCTCAAGGACTAGTGGAACACAGTTCTGGGTGAGTCTGGAGGGAGCATGGAGCTGTGACCTAGGGTCTCTATCTTGTCCCTCATCGCTTTCTCTCTGGTACTGCCCGCCTGCTCTGCTTCCTGCTCCACGAACACGACGGGCTGTGCTCTGCCACGCTGTTCCACTCTATGTTTCTGTCTCGGAGCCAGCCAGCTGTGGACTAAATATACTGCAACTCTGGGCCAGTTAAACCTCTCTTCCTTTTCTATTTTTCTTCTTCCTTCTCGCTTGCCTTAGGTTATAGTGTCGCGGTATCGTGTCCCTGCAACAGGTAACCTGATTAGTACATGCAAAAACGTGCACCCAAGTTTTATGTCAGCTTCATTCATTGCTAGAGCTTTGAAGTAATGAAGACATCCTTCAGTAGATGGGTAAATGAATTGCGGTCTATCCAGACGAAGGAATATTATTCAGTGCTAGAGGGGTATAAGTTATCGAGCCCTGGAAAGACACACAGGGACCTTAAATGCGTACTACTAAGTGAAAGAAGCCGCCTGAAAGGCTTCATTCTGTGTAATTGCAACTATATAATATTCTGAAAAACTATGGAGACAATAACAAGATCAGGGTTGCCAGGGGCTGGGAGCACAGGGGTAAACAGGCAGAACGCAGATTTTTATGGCAGTGACTATTCTCTCTGATATCATGACAGTGGTCACATATCATTATGTATCTCTCAAAGGCCGTAGAGTGCATAACTCCAAGACTGACCCTGATGTGAATGTCGCAGTGTGGCCCTGACGTGAATGTCGCAGTGTGGGTGATAATCAATCAGTGTGCATCCATCTAAGACATGTACCACTCTGGACTGGGTGAGGTCCTGCGTGTCCATAACCCCAGCACTCTGGGGGGCTCAGGCAGAAGGATCACAAGTTTTAGCCCAGCCTGGGCAACTTAGCAAACTAGCATGACCCTACTTCAAAATGAAAAATACATAAAAGGGTTGGGTTTGTGGCTCATTGCTAGTACCCTACAAAAGCCCACAAAACAAACAAAAATCATGAAACAAAGAAACAAACCAGAACCTAAAAAGCTGTACCACTGTGGTTTTCAATGCTGATAGTGATGCATATGTGTGTGTGATACCTACAGACACCCCATATTGTCTGCTCAATTTTGTTGCAAAACTAAAACTACCTTCAGAAATACTGTGTTTCAAAAAACTGGACCTCAAAAAATTGAAAAATAAGAGTAGTCATTTTGAATGCTTCATCCACAGCCATTAGCACAGGGCTTTGTGTGTGCATTGTGTGTGCATCTGGTCCTCATGACTCTTGCTGGTTCTGGAGAAGAAAGCTCAGGTTCCTATACCTGGGTGACTTACAAGGTCACCCAGCTGGTCACCAATGATCTCCCAGTGACCCTGCATCACCTGCTCTTGGTCATCTTGCTGCCTCAACTGAACATCAAAATGACGCTAGTAATCACCTCCCTTGCCTGGGTGGCTGAGAGAATTATGTGAGCCTTGGATGAAAAGTTATTTTGCAAAGGGTTTCATAGAAGTCATTATTCTATTAAATGGAAGGCGAGGCAGTTGCTATGGAAAGGATTTAGGTACTAAGTTCTTGCAAAGGATCGTTCAGTGTGCACACAAGGCATTAAGTTATTGCTGGGGTATGAAAAACAGGTGAAGGCCTGTGCAAGCCAGGGGCATTAGGGTGTGGAGGATGCCAAGCCTGCTGGCATGCCAGGGCTGCGCTTGCACACCTTGCTCAGAGCCCAGCCCTAAACAGCAGCACAGTGGTGCATAGGATAGAGGTGACCAGAGAGGTCCAAGTGGAGACTTCTGCAGGCAGTGTGGTTCTGGACATCCAAGAGTTCAAACCTGCTTGGCCAGTCATTTGCTGAGTGACCTTGGACAAACTACCTTACCTCCCTGAACTTCTATATTTTCATCTGCAAGATGAGGGTTGTGTATTGTCTACCTCATGACATTGCCATCAGGATCACAGGGGATAAAGGGCTCGCAGTGACTCCGTCATAGTAAGTGCTGCCTGGCAATCCACTCTGCCATCCTTGAGCCATCCTTCCTTTGTATATCACAGGGAGGCAGAACCCTGAGGATTGGAGCAAGTTGGCCAAGGCTACGCTGTTTAGTAACAGCAGGGCTGAGCTTCCTTCGGGGACATGATTCCTACCCACTCCTGGATTAGCCCTTTCTGAGAATCCCCAACTGACTGGATGAACAGAGAGCCTGCATCTCACTTTCTAATCAGCTGCCTCCGACCCCACTTGGCAGTGGCTTGCGTAGACTGCACATAGGCTGCTACTGTTTCCCAGCTCAGCCACTCATAAGCCATTTGATGGTCTTTGAGCTGTCTTGCCCCTGTTCGTGGGAGAGGACCCTCCCTGTGGGCAGGGGCTACCTGAACAGATCACATCCCCTCACTCTTGGGGATGCCACAGGCCCTCGCCTGCTGTCCTGCAACCAGTATCAGGGTCCAGATCCCTCCTGCACCCCTGCTGCCTGCCTCTCCGGTGTTCCTGCAGTTGTGACACCTCTGCCCTCTGTCTCGAAAAGAGCTGCCTGGCACACAGATCTTTTCCCTGCAGCCCCTCTGACCATGAGAGACCTCTTGGCATTGTGCCACAGAGCTGAGGAGCTCTGGTCCGTGGTGGTGCCCCGATGCTGGGCATTTAGTGACTCATAGATGTGTCCAGCTAAACTCTGAAGAGGTCCCCTCCTGGGATGTCTGCTCCTGTGGCGCCCCTGCCCCTGCTTGTCCCTTTCCTCTGTGCCACGGGACATGGCTATTGCCATGCAAAGCCACTATAACCACATCTCCTAGCCATTGCTCCTTCCCTTGCTTATGTTACTGGTCACACCATGGGCACCAGCAGCAAGTAAGTGGTGAGGGTGACCTGGTGGTGAGGAGATCCCCAAGGACCTTGCCTACTAGGCCAGCTGACAGATCCCCAGGCCACTGCTGTGTACCAGCATGTACTTCATGATAATTCTAAGGTAGATGCCACCAGTTACCCCAGGTTAGAGTTGGGAAAATTGAGATAGAAAGAGGCTAAACAGTTTATCGGAGGCTACACAGCTCAAAACTGGCAGGACCAGGAGTTGAGCCCATTGTTTAGGCCCACATGCCTCTACCCAGCTGGACTGGCAGCCTTGTAATCTAAGCCCATTCGCCCACCTGCAGCTTCTTCCACCTACAGCTGTGCCCTGAGGCACAGATGTGTCCTCTGTGCAAGAGAGGACAAGCACAGGAGGCAGAGGGCCACAGGTGGAAGCCCTGCCTGCCTTCCCTGCTCAACCCCAGCTGTCTGGGACCCCACTTGTCAGCTCTGAGGCACCAAGTCCAAGGTTAGTGACCCAGGAAGCCCCTTGTGCCCCAAGCCCCACCAACTGCCTGAGTCCTTCCTGCAGCTTGGACCTAGTGGGGGCTGAAGCATAGATAGGCTGATGAGAAGCCCAGATGTGGGAGAAGATGGGGCATTTTCTCCAGCTGTGATCCCCCTGCTTCCTGGCTCACTCCTCCAATGTTCACGGCCACAGTAGGAGCAGACCTTGGCCCACACCACCGCCGCTGCCTGTCTTTCCCTGTCCGGCCCTATCTGCCACCATCAAAACACAGACTGGCTCGCTCACTTCCAAGAGGAATTCCTTATACAAGCTCAGCACAGGGCCAGGCAGGCAGTGCTCGGCAGGTACACACCACCTTTGCCCTGGCCCTCATCTGCTGGGAGCTGGCTTGGGGCAGCTGTGTGCAACTCTGCCTTCCACCCTGTGCTCCCAGCGCCCACGCAGTCAGAAGGGTGAAGTCTTTCTGGCCCACTGGCATTGCTCCACTCCTCCTCTCTGCCTGGAAAACTGCTTTGTATCCTTGAGAACTCTGCAGAAGTCTTCTGGGGTCCCCTAAGCAGCCAGCCTTTGCCCAGCTGCCGCAGCCTCAATCCTCACCACACTTGCTGGGAATGTCGGGTGCTGTCCATTCATTTGCTGTCCCCAGCCTGAGCGCCATGTGGATGGGTACATAGCTCATTTTCTCTTTGGGTGACTTAACGTTTCTTTTTAAAAATTATGCAAGCAGAACTGGATGTAGCATATACCTGTAATCCCCGCACTTGGGAGGCTAAGGCAGGAGGATTGAGTTTAGGCCAGCCTGGACTACATAGTGAGTTCAAGGCCAGCCTGAACTACTTAGTGAGACCCTGTCTGAGATGAAATTGGGTATGTTCTGGGTGGTATGGCTATAGACACCCTGTTTCAGACTAAATAAATAAATAAACAAGGTTGGGAAAATTACGCAAATTATAACCATAGTCATATCGTAAAAACTTTAAAACAATACAGAAAGAATTGAAACTCTCACTCCCTGCAAAATACTATGCGGTTAGTAGTTTTGTATGTCTCTTGCTCTCTGTATTTCTTTCTGTACATTTATTTAGTATATTTACATAAATAAAAATAATCAATATGCATCGTCCTGTGGTTTACTTTCTTCACTTAATGACAAATTGTGTGTGTGTGTGTGTGTGTGTGTGTGTGTGTGTGTGTGACAGGTGGAACAACGCTCCTCAAAGATGCGCACATCTTAACCTTGCAGATCTGTGGATTACATTCCCTCAGATGGCAAAAGGGGCTTTGCGGAGGAGATGGAGCTGTGGCCCCAGAGATGGGAAGTGAGCCTTGATTGTCTGGGTGGGCCTGGGAGGGAGGGAAGCCAGAGAAGGACCCAGGCGAAGATGCCCCCCTGGCAGCTTGGAGCATGTCCTCTGCAAGTCAGAAGAGGTAAGGAGACAGCTGCCCTCCTGGAGCAGTCCAAAGGAAGCTGTCTGATGTTACCCTGACTTTTGCCCGCAGAGACTTCTGACCCACAGAACTGTAAGGTGATAAATTTGTGTTATTTCAAGCCAGAAAGTTAATGGTAATTTGTTATGGCAGCAATTGGAAACTCACAGAGTGGGTATACAGCTGAGAGAGACAAGAATGTTATGGCAGCAGTTAGTGTTTATTGAGTACTATATATCCGCTACTATTCTGGTGTTTTATATGCTATGCTAGTATGGTAGGACCATCATAAGCAAATAGCACATACTAGGTGGCTAATTTTCTCATGGTTCTGGAGGCTGGAAGGACAAGGTCAGGTTGCAGGCAGTGCTAGTTCTCTAGAGGCCTCTTTCCTTGGTGTGCATATGGCTGCCCTCTGGCCACTTCCTCACATGGCCACCCCTCTGCACATGAGCATCCTTGGTGTCTTCGTGTCCCCACATGATCTTTTTTGGTGCATGCTCCTCCCTGGCATCTCTTCTTTATGAAGACACCAGTCAGACTGGACCAGGGCCTACCAGAACTTTTCACTTTAATTACATCTGGAAAGGGCCTATCTCCAGGTATCATCACATTCTGAGCTTTTGAGGGTTAACATTTCCCATAGGGACCTGGCGGGGAGACACACAGGTTATTTTATTCAATCTCCACAATGGCCCAGGGAAGTAGAATACATAAAGAAACAGCGACACAGAGTAGTTATGTTACTTGGAAGCCTCCACTTGCTTCTTACTCCAGTTCAGGGTATCCATTTGGGATACCACTGTCAGAGTCCCACACCAGACATCCCAGACTCCAGTACCCAGATGTCCCCAGAGAATTCCTGACACACGAGATCTGTTCAGGCCAGCTTGCAAAGGAAGAATGACTACTGACTCAGCCAGCTGGTCCCTGGATGTAGGTGGCCCGCTAGCACCCACTGTAAGGTGTGGCTTGTCCTCACCCAACCTGACAACTTATTTTGATCACTGTGGCAAAGGGGACAGCTGCCCATGGGGTGAAGGCAAGTAAGTCTCTGGCTGGTCACCAAAGTCAATGGGAGTGACCTAGTTACGTCTCAGGGAGGACAGAGAAGGACAGCTTCAAAATCCTCAGTCCTCAGAGCATAGCACGGAGTTCCAGGAGTACCTTCTGGGTCAGACCTTCAGCTTGCTGTGATTGAGGGATAACACACAGACATGAGCACACACACACACACACACACACACACACACACACTATCTCTCTCTGGACCAATTTCCCTACTCCACCCCAATCTGTAACAATAGGACATAGACACTCAGTGGCAACTCTTGATCCAATATGGCACCCATAGATGGGCAGCAGGCATCCAACTATCTGTGGTTGAATTTCCTAACATTCCCAGGGCAGAAGGTCACCTAGTCTTTGCTTGAACTCCCTTGGTGACAGGGAGTTTACCATCTTCTAAGCCAGCATGTAACATCCCAAGGCAGTTCTTATAGCTGGAGAGTTCATGCTCATATTGTCCCATCTGCCTGCTGATAGTCCCCTCCAAAGAGTATCCCCCTGCTCCCCATGACCTTTCAGATATATGAAGGCAGATGCTGGCTTTGTTTCTCAAAGAAGGAACCTTGGGAGCTTCAAAAGAGGGAAGAAATCCAGCCCTTTCAACCTCTAGAGAAGATCTACAGGGTGTCAGGCACACTCCCTCTCTATGGACCCACACATTGGCTTGGGACAATGGTGTGGTGAAGTCCCAGGACCTTCTGTCTGCATATGGGAGGGCCTCTGTCTGCTGTCTGGGTCCTGGTGGAAAGTTTCTGGGTCTGTAGTCCCAGAGACAGGGATGCAATGTCCTGGATAGAGAACTGTACTTTGAAATGGATCACCAGTCTTCTCAGCCTGGTTTTACCACTTTTAGGTTGGGATAGCTTAAGCATGTTGCTTAAAATCATAGAACTTTAGTTTTTGTCACATTAATTTTGTTCAGTGTTTTGTCGTCTATGAAATAGCGAAAAAAAAAAAAAAAACCAAAAAACACAAACAAACTACTGTGTTATTATGAGGTTCAAATGACATCACATATGGGAAAAAATACTTTGTAAATCAAAACAAATTCTGCAAATAATTAACCGGCTTAAAGTAATGGGGCTTGTGCAACTTGGTACTTCTTATCCTAGGCTCTCCTAGTAGGTGAATGCCTATAGTACAGTTAGTGTCAAGAGGACATTGGTGTTCTCCTCAAGCCCTGGTCCCTGGCTCCCTAAGGCTCCTTAGAGTGGTGTTCACAGCCTCCCACCCTGCATGACTCCGAGACCCTCTGCTCACCTCTCCAGGGGAGGCTCCTGAGCTCAAGTGCTGGAGACCTGGGAACCTGAGATGAATATCCTGAGGCCAGTTTGGGTGGGGTCTCCAAACTTTCTACGTGTATTCTCCTCCCCTCTCCTGCCGAGGCCCTAGGGCTGTCCTCTCAGAGCTGCTCCTGCATGGCCTCTCTTTGCCACAGCCACCATTCCTCCTTGCTCAGCCTTTAATTTAGGCAAGTTAATTCCAGTTCCCAATTAGACTGGATTTTATTGAGAGGCAAGGAGGAGTTGGGAATCAGAGAACCCCACCTAATAATAGTGGAAGACTCAGTTTCTCACTTATTCCAACCCCTCACTGAACACATGAAGCCCTGGAGTGGAGGTTCCTTGGGCTGGCCCATGTTGGGCTGGGTTTGCTACACAGGAATCTCCTGTCCAAGTGAGGGCTTTTGTTGGCTCTTCTGTGTGCCTTTGGGCCTGTGGCCTGTGACTCCCTTATGGCCCTGTGCGTAGTCCAGTGGCTAGTCCAGTGGCAAGGCAGAGATGGCTGCCACACTCAACTCCTGGCATCGAGGGAGCAGAAAAGCCTCCACATATAGCAGCGTGTTGCCACCGGCCTAACCCTGATCCAGTTTATCCTCAGTTAGCAGACGCACCTGTGAGATATGCTTCCAGGTGGGGTGGCCGGGCAGCTGGCCCTTCCTCGTGCCACGTGGCCTTCTATGGTAGCTGGGGGACAGCATGGAAGTGAGGTTCTGATTTTCTATGGGGTGGGGGACAGATAACGTGTTTCACTAGGGACATGTGCCACCCTCGGGGGGTACAGCACAGGCCAGCAGAGGTGTTTGCCCGGACATAGGCAGGTGCATGGCTGTACCTGTGGCCTCCCCTGTCTGCCCTAGACTCTGCTTGGGCTCCCCAGCTGTAAAGCAGGAACAAGTCCCATCCCTTACCCGCCTGGGGGACATTGAGCAGAGGTGAGATAATGTCTGCTGCTGCTCACCCTACGTGGAGGTAGGCAGTCTCTAGACTGAGTCTATTTTTACCACCAAGCTCAGCCTGACCCCCTCCTGGGCCCCTGGTTGCTTCTGGGCCCCACAAGGACTCAGGAGCCAGACCCTTCTGCAGGACCCACAGGTCCAGGGGCTGGGTGCAGGGAGGGCGGATCTCCAGGGCCAGTTCCAAGCTCTGTGGAGCCTGAGGCCCTGCCTCAGATTAACTCCTGCACAGCCCATTGTTCAGGGTTCAAGGAGCCACCAGCCACTCCTGGCATTCTGGTTCAATCAGGAATGGGGCAGCTGGGCGGGGCTGGGGCCTAATGAGCAGGGTGTGCCTGGAGGAGTTAGCTGCCTGGTGACAGCTGTGGGCAGGTCCCCACCCAAGCAGGTGGGTGGGTGGCTTGCGCAACAGCAACCTGTGTACCAGGGCACATTCTCCCCGTGTGTTTATTTTTAAAAAAACAAACGCTCAACTTCAGAGGTAGTAGTGGAGCTGCTTCTAAACATATGAAAGGCATTGCGTTAGTACTTGTGAGCCTCCACATCTATTGTAGTAGGAAAGCTAGTGCAAATATGTAAAGTTTTCACCACTTAAAAGAAGCGCAGAATACCCAAAGCACAACAGGCTCCTAGTCTCCCCAGTTCACCCCTTCCCCCCTATTTTGAAAAGGAAGATTCTTCCGAAGGGCCTCTCTGGTTGAGGATTAAAGACCCGTGGGCTCCCTCCCCCTCCAGGGCCCTGGCGCCTCCTGGCCACAGAGCTGTGCAGGTGCAGGTAACCGCACCCAGCACCTGGGCTCTTCTCCCTGCTGCTTGGATCATGTTAGTCCTCCAAGGAAAGACCAAGTGACCTACATACTGACCTCGAACCCCTGCATTTCTCCGAAAAAGGCAGGTCTCCCATCTTGCAAAGAGCTTGGTGTTGCTGGGACTGGGGAGAGGGCTGTCATTGCCTTGTGTATCCCAAGAACCTCCCTATGCAGGCCCTGCTGGCAGCTGGGAGAACTTCAGTGAGAGAGACTGGCTTGTGGTCACCAGAGGCCTGGATGGGAAAGCTGTGGAGTGGATGAGGACAGCAGGCAGGCCTGAGAGGAAACTCAGATTGTCAGTGTATGTGGCCACATGTCTCATGGCATCTGCTCAGGTCTAACAACATCAGTGAGAGCCTGGAAGCACTAAACTTTGAGGGGGGTGGGGCCTGGAAAGGAGGTGGTAGAATCTCTCCCTCTATCCACTCATCGAGGCCTCTGCTAACATACCTGGTCGTTTCCTCTGTGGATACTTGAAGAATAAGCCATCCTTGGGAGGCCTCTTTTCTGGACCTGACATCACCAGTGCAGGCTCCATGGGGCAGCAGGTGGTCATCACCTTTCTGAAAGTGCCCATGGGCTAACACACAAATCTGTTCACTGCTTCTTCCTCCAGTGCTCCCTGTGTCCTGACATAATGGCCCCCTTGGGTTCCCAGACATACCAAACTTTATCGTCCATCTGCCATACTCTGTAATATAATGTGATGTTCTTTGTATCCCTATTTTTAAATTTTTATTTTATTCCAGAAAAATTAAAATCTCCCCCTCTGTCTTCTAGAGAGCAGTCTTCTGTCATGACCTTAAAATCTGACTCAGCGGTGAGGCTCTATTGGGGTTATGGAGGTTGACCTGGGTTACATAACTGCAGGTTATATTGTTAGGACAGGGGACGGCCGTGACTGGAGGCTCTGAGTAGAAAATCACAAGGCCTTTTAAGTCTTGCACGCCAGCTGGTTACACACTGTGAGGGCGTGACGGGGGCCGGGGCCGTGTCTCACACGCTGTGGGACCTTGGGAAGGTCCATTCCCATTCTGAGCCTCTGTTTTTCCCATCCATGAAACGGGAATGAAGGCTGCCTCCCCAGAGATCACAAGGACAACATGACGGAGCTCTTGGGAAAGATTTGACTACGGACTTCATCAGCTGTGGATCTCCTCTCCTCCCCCAGAGGCCATGCCAAAGAGAAGGAGCCCATCAGGACTAGCAAAGTGCTGACCTTACCCTGGCCACTCAGAGGCCTAGAGGGTGATGGGAGGGGAGGGAGGCCTGCCAGTGAGGGTGGTGGGGACCATGAAGACTGCTGTTCATGACCTCCCAGCGTGGTGGCTGTCATGCTTGTCTTAATTGGCCTGAGTTCAGGAATTCACGACTTGCTGCTTCCAAGAATATAGCCCATCCTTCTGCCTTCCTCCCACCTGGGCCCACATCTGCCCATCCAAATTGTCCACATCACTCCTCTGTCCTGTGACAGGCTTCAGCCAGCTCCCCTGCTGGGGTCAGCCTTCTCTCGGACCCCAGTCCCTGCCCTTACCCCATTCTCAGTTCCTGGACTGACAGAGCCAGTGTGCATGGAGGGGCCCACCACGGCCAAGGCCCTCAGCACAGCAAGTTCTGAGCTAGTCCCTCCCCAGATGCTGGTCTGGCTGTGATTAGAGACACAGGGCCAGTGGAGGAGGCACTTGGGGCTGGGCTGGGAGCTGAGTCCATCATGTTCCCTGTGTACCTCCTTTCCTCTGTCCCTGCCCAGCACAGCACACGGCTGACAACTGGAGGAGGCTTCTCCTTCCTGTACATGTAAATTTCTGGGGGACCTGGGCTCAGAAAATGGATTAAGTAGTGGGATCTCTGCCTGAGCACTGCCTTCCCAGCCCCACCAAGCTGTCTTCTGTGCCCACATTTACTAAGTGACCGCTGTGATACCAGGCTGGGATGCTGCAGAGGGCAGCAGGTGCAGACTGAGTGCATGGGGCAGCATTCCACTTGCAAGTCCAATCTCTGAAAATCTCAGGCCCCACCACACCCCAGCCCCTCTGTCCTGGGTCATCTGCAAAGTGAGCAAGACATTGCTACAGTAGCCAGACATGTGGAAGAGCCAGCCTCCCTGTCAGTGAGACTCGGGACACATGAGCCCAAGCTACCTCAGGGCTTGGATTCCCTACAGGCTGCTGCTTCATGGGCAGGGTCTGCAGGGCCCAGTAGGGTCATGTGGGCAGGGCACAGTCACTGCTTGGGCAGTGGAGGGGGGTGGTGAGGAAGGGCAAGACCCAATATAGAGGAGCCAGAAACCAGGATATTTGGGACAGAATCCATCACAATGCAGTTCTGAGCTTTTTTCTCCCAATAAATATGAGCCACATTGACACTTGATAGCTTCTCCCCTCTAAACCCACAAAGGTGCCGCACAGGAAATCACAGCACCATTGGGAGGCACCAAGAGGTGACAGTCAGGCCAGGGCCAGGTGTGGATGTCCTGTAGGCAGGGGCTTGGCCCCGTTTTATTTTTCAATTTATTTTACTTTTGTTGCAGGAAAGCATACCTGACATTAGATCTACCTTGCCTGTTTTATTTTTTAAAAAACTACAAATATATTAAGGAATCAAGTTGTTTATGTTTTGAATTAACATGGGTGAGAGCTATTAGGTTTTAAATGGTAGGATATTTTGTATTTTTTTAGACTGTGGTACAATACCCATGAAATTTTTAATTGCACAGTTAAGCAGCCTTAAATGTATTGTCATTGTTATGCAATCGACCTCCAGAACTTTTCATCTTGCAAAACTGAAACTACCCACCAAACAACAACTTCCCGTTTTTCTTTTCTCCAGCCTGTGCTACTTTTTTTTTTTTTTTTTAAAGATAGGAACTCACTATGCAGTGCAGGTTATCCTTGAACTAATTTATGTAGCCCAGATGGGCCTCGAATTGGTAACAATCCTTCTGCCTCAGCCTCCCAAGTGCTGGGATTACAGGTGTGCACCACTGTTGCTGGCTATTTCTTTTTCAAATCAAGGTTTACTTTCTATCCAGGGAGATGGGTAGGTTGCAAGTGTTAAAATTCAGTGAAGTGTTTTTTTTTTTTGTGGTATCGGGGATTGAACTCAGAACCCTGTGCTTGCCAGGCAGGCACTTATTCTACTGAGCTATCTCCCTGGCCCTCAGTGAGGTTTTGTAGGCACATAACCACAGTTCCACACAGGATACAGTGCCTTTCCCCACAAGATGTCTTCTAGGGGTTGGGGAAATAACACAGTAGAATAAGTGCTTGCCTGGCAAGCACAAGGCTCTGAGTTCAATTCCCTGTACCGGAAAAAAACCCCAAAAACTAATAGACACACAGGACCAGCCAGCTCAGCAGATTAAAGTGCCTTCTTAGGCAGTCACAGGGGCTGAGGGTTCAATCCCTAGCTTGCCGTGCTGGCCCTGCCCCCCAGGGCGTGCTGAGAGGGTGAATGAGACTGGGCGTGGTGGTGCGTACCTGTAATCCCAGTGCCTGGGAGGCTGAAAACAGGAGGATCAGTATGAGTCCAATCTGTGTAGTGAGACCCTGTAGACGCTACACTAAATAAATGTTAAAAAAAAAACAAATAGAAGTTGCCTTCTTTCCTTTTACTGGCAACTGTCAACTCTCACCCTAAAGTGGCCAATGTTCTGATTTTTATCACCACAGATTAGTTTTGCCTATTCTAGAAATTTGTATGAATGAAATCAAAGCAGTACTCTCAGGTG
The DNA here is from genome assembly GCF_000260255.1 of Octodon degus. Classification (NCBI taxonomy): domain Eukaryota; kingdom Metazoa; phylum Chordata; class Mammalia; order Rodentia; family Octodontidae; genus Octodon; species Octodon degus. The sequence continues at coordinate 3,670,144 of NW_004524595.1, read as the reverse complement.
CTGGCTTCATTCTTTCAATATAACGTTGAGATTCTCACCTATGTTGCATCTATCAGCTTTTCATTTTTATTGCCGATTTATGTTCTATTACTAGAAGACACCACATGGGTTACGTATCCACCTGCTGATGGTCATCTGGGTTGGTTCCAGTTTTTTGCTCTTTGGAATAGAACTGCCATGGAACATTCTTTGGATTAGATTCTCAGTAAAACTATGTTTTCATTGCTCTTGGATAAATACTGGGGAGTGGAATTGGTGACTCATAAGGTGATATATGTTTAACTTTATAAAAAATAGCCAGTTTTCAAAAATGGTTGAACCATTTTATATCCTTGCCAGCAATGTGTGAATTATAGTTGCTCCATGTCGTCACCAACATTTGTGATTGTTGGTCTTTTTAAGTTTAGCCATCCTAGTGGGTGTGAAGTGTTATTGTGCCAAGGCTTTAATTTGCATCTTCTGACTAACACACTGATGTTGAGCAATTTTCATTTGTTTACTAGCCACTTGTAATCTTTTGTGACATGCCTGTTCAAGTTTTTGGCTTCTTGTATTTATTGAGCTACTTCTTTGGCTTTATTTTTATTATTGATTTTCTGGAATTTAAACATTCTGGGTATGAGAACTTTGACAGGCATATTTTGTGAATTTTTTGTTCAGACTGGCTTGCCTAATTGCTTAGCAATGTCTTGTGCTTTAAGAAAGTGCTCATGAAATCCAATAATCAATATTTTCCTTGTTTTGTTTTTATTTTATTTTTTTTGAAACAGGGTCTCTGCATAGTCCTGGCTGGCCTGGAATTTGTAATCCTCCAACCCCAGCCTCCCATTTGCTGGGCTTACCACAGTTGGCTTTATCAATGCTTTTTAAAAAACAGTTCATATATTTGGGGATCCATTTAAAAAAAAGCATTGCCGGGCTGGTGAGATGGCTCAGTGGTCTAAAGCTCCTACTGAGAACAAGCTTAGCAAAGCACAGGGACCGCGGTTCAATCCCCCAGCACCACATGCCAGCCAGCCCTGCCCCCTGGTGGGCTGAGCTGGCCACACACAGACACACACACATAAAATAAATAAATAAAATTTAAAAAAAAACATAAATAAAGCATTGCCTTCTGCAAAGCCATGGAGATTTTCTCTTAAAATGTTTATAGACTCAGATTTTTTGTTAATGTTTATGTCTATCTCCAAATGATTTTTGAGTATGATATGATCCAAGAGTCAATGCTCCTTTGTTGATATTCCATTGTCCTAACTGCCTTAAAAATTAAGACTTTCTTCTCCCCCATTGTATCACACGGGTGCCTATTGGTCAGTGGGACACATGGGTGTGCATCTGCTTCCAGATTCCTCTCTTTCCTTGACCCCACTGTCTATTATGCCAGCTCCGTATTATCATGTTACCATAGCTTGCACCACTCTCTGTGGGACAGTATAGTTTTGGAAGTGTCAACCCACTCTCTCTGCATTTATTCTTTACCCTTTTCACCACACAAGCAGTTCTGTGCTGAGTGCTAAGGGGAGGCAGACATAATGGGATGTAGCACAGAAAAAAAGAATCTTCCTGGCTTTGGTACTCAAGGGCCAATTCTTTAAGGCAATAGACACAAAAGAGAAACAGTATGGAGTGAGAGCAGCTTCCTTTACTTTGAGTCGACCAAATCTTTGAAGATTTTTCTTCAAAGTAGAGGAAAAATCTCCAGGCTGGTGGAGAGAGAGGAACTGCAGGGAATCAGAGGGCAGACAGCCATGTGCCCTCTGCCTTGGGTTAGGGTCTCAGGAGCCAGCAAAATTCAGGAGGGGATGGATGTTCCTGTGGTGGCAGAATGGCTCCTGGTCTCTCAGTCTCACCCAGAGAGAGCTGTGCTGGAGGGTCAGGACAGTGGCCATGCCACCAGAGGCCTGTGTGGGTGGGTGGCCCTGAGGAAAGCCCCCAGTGCCTTGGCTGTCTGTGAACCTCCCAGAAAGTCACAGTAAGAAGAGCTGGCCAGGGTGTCTGCACTGACGGATTCATGTTCTGCTGCTCTGCTGCCAAGAGGCCTCTGTTGAGCTGTAGGAGAGAAAGTGGAACCTCTTGGATACCGAATGAGTTGCTCAAGGTTTCTTCCAGCTTTCTGTGGAACTTCCAAAGAACTAAGCCTGGTGCTGCTGAAGTGGGGTGAGCAGCAAAAGGACTCATCCCTCCTGCTGGGACAGGAGCTGGTGCTGAGGAACCAGGGAAACCTGGGATGTGGAACAGCCTGTCTCACTCATGCTCCAGCCTCTGTGCTTGGGAGATCAGGGTACCTCTAAACACCTCCTCCCCATAATATGTTCCTCTGAGTTCCAGCTCCTTTGTCCACAAAGGTTTGAATGAAGTCCATTTAACGCATTGCTGTCATCTTGAACAAATGAAATTCAGTGGTTCCCAAGCAATAGCCCTTATGATCTGCATGAGGCTAAGTTGGGAACAGTGGCCTTCTGGGAGCTGAGGCTTTGAGTGAGGACATTGTCTCGTGTCACTGGCTACAGTGAACATTGAGGTGGGGCTGCCTCTCGTGTTTCAAGGTCCAGGTGTTATTTTCCATACCATCCGCATCCCGACTACACCCATTCTAGGTATGGGGAAACTGATGCTTCACCCTATTTAAGTGCCAGCAAAGCCTGGCTTGTGTGTTGTTTTGCTTATATGAGCACATGCAGCTTGCACTATAACTCTAAGAAGGTTAAGAGACATTTCAAAATGTATTGAATTAATACATTCCTTTGCCGTGATCCCATGTCCCACTGACTGTTCTAAAGTGAGACTTGGAAAATGGAAAACAGACTAGAAATGTTTGCTTGGCTGACACAGGGTTGGAGAGTCTACGAGAGCATAAACACACACACCCACTGCATGCATGCACCCTGCAGGGTGGGCCCTGGGATTAGGGACCTTTCGGAGGTAGCCAAGGCTGGCTGCCAACTTTGGGGCTGCTCCCGGGCCTGGCTGTGCTGGGGTGGGGCCAGGTGGAACAAAGTCCCTTGGAGTTCAAGGGGCCCCTGTGTCTTCGCCCAGGAAGATTTTAAGTTGTTGCTCCACGTTTAGAACACTACTATCACTCAGGGCTTTGGCACATGGGGAAATGGGTCGAGACTTCTAGTTCATTGCTAAATAAAGTACCCCCGAAGCTCCTCCCTCCACCCCCCACCCCTGTTCCTTAGCTTGGACTCCTGGTGCAGATCTGCACGGCTATGCAGCTGGGAGCGCTGAACTTGCTCACCCTCCCAGCAGTCAGTGACGCACATGAGCCTTACTCATCCCCAGCCATCGGTCGTGTTTCCAGGAGTGAGTAATTCTGGGAGGTGGCAGGGGGAGGACTCCAGGCTGGGGGTGTGATGATGCTGGAAAGGTGATGCAGCCCAGAAGAAGCTGCCTCCCTCCCGCTCCGAAGTGGGAGATACTCCTCTCTTGGAGAAGAGGCAAACCCTCAATCTGCTCTGCAGCAGGTGTGCATGCGGAAAGCTGTGAGTGCAGGAAACTGGAGACCGGGGCAGTGGGCCTTCTCCATTCCTTCCCAGGCAGTAAGAGAGTGGCTCCCCCAGAGGGGAGATGCCAGTAGGCCATTTTGTGACATTAATAAAAACCAAACTCACACCTTTCTAGCAGTGTTTTTTTTTTTGTTTTTTTTTTTTTTGTACCAGGGATTGAATTTAGGACCTTGTACTTGCCAGGCAGGTGCTTATTCTACTGAGCTATCTCCCCAGCCATCTGGCAATTTATTCTCCTTTTACCTTTCAAGGGAAGCAGGTCAGAGATGGTTTTGTCATGTGACTTGCTAGTATCCCATCACTGGGAAAAACCAGAGCTGGGATTGTCATCCCCTGGTGACAGCTAACCCAGTCTCTGCACCTGTGGGATGTGAGGGCTCCCTCTGAGCAGAGCACCTGGCCAGCCTCGGACCGTTTTCTCTCCAACACTGGCTCTCCACAGTTGGGTTCAGCCTGGCCTAACGGATCTCCACCTCTTCACATGCCAGGCTCAGAGACAGCCCACCAGTGGATACTTGGGGTGAAGGTCAGTTCCAGAGCACTCCCCTCAGCCAGCCCACCTGGGCTGGGCCCAGGAGACCTGGCTGCCTGCAGAGTGTAGCTCTTCCCAACTAAGCAATGGGTGGAAGAACCAGGTACTGGGAGAAGTATGCCGTATTGTGAGTGAGGCCACAGAGACTGTGTGAGGTGAGCAGGTGTGCTTCTGGCCCAAGCCTGAGGAGTTAAGAACAAGCGGTCAGTGTCACAGCCACATGCCTGACATCTTAACCCTGTGCCTTTATATCTTAGGTCTCTCAGCCCATGCCTCTCCAGAGAGCTGTTAGAATGCTCTCTCAGGAGGAGACTGAGCAGTCAATGGGTTTCATCCTGGATCTTCACAGACATTTCCTACGAGACAGACATCTTCCTTGGTATGCAGCTGAGGAAATGGAGGCTTCAGGGTTAGGTTCCTGGAGCTACATCACGCAGCTCGTAAGTGGTGGGCTCTGAATGTGAATCAATGTGTTGGTGGGAAATCATCTTCCAGAACTTCCCACCATTGACCATGGATAACAGCCCGGAGAAAGTTCCCTGTACCACCTCATCCTGGATGTTAACCTCAGACAGTGACCAAAGAGGAGCTGTGGTCCAGGAAAATGACTTCAGAGTAGGTGCCCTGACTTGTGTTACCATCCCTCCGAATTCATATGTTAAAATGCTTAGAGGGTGGCTCCCTGGGAAAAGGACATTGAGAGGTTTGCTTGATGTCACCAGCGTGGGCCCAATGTGACTTGTATCCCTACAAGAGATTTGGACAAAGATAAATAAAGGGACAACTGAGGGAGACACAGGGAAAAGTCACGTCTGGGTCCCCAGCCCCAGCACACAGTAGGGACAGAATGCATATTTGTCAACCAGCTGGAAGAAGGAACTATCATGGGCATCGGCCTGTCCAATAGGCAAAGGCAAATCAAACGCTGAATTTTGCAACCAGCCTCCTTCCTTCTGTTGAAACTTCCTGTTTCTGAGGAACAGAGATTTTACAGATCCCAGAGGGCATCCAGTAAACCCAGCAGCTATTACCAAATCATTCTGGTTTTGATGAGCTCAGGGGGTATGAATCAGAAGCAGGCAACCTTGCATTTCCCTTGAAATAGACCCAAGGTTAAACATTGGAAGGAGAAGCAAAAATGGTTGGGAGGTTAGTGGCAGCAGGAAACATGGGCAGTGGTGGTGCCCAGGTGCTTATGGGAAAGGGAGCTCTCTTTGGCACAGAACAGGCCTGCTCAAGGCCTGCATGATACCCAAGGCTGCTGTCTATGCAGGAGAAAACCTGTTACAACAGCCAGCCCATCCTTATTGTTCTCAGTGGATCTTCTGTTTGCAGAAGAGAATTCCCTCTCGGAGAACTGTGGCACACTCCTATGATCCCAGCCTCTGGGAGGCTGAGGTCAATTTAGTAAGACCTAGCTTAGTCCAAAGGCCTGGGAGAGAGAGAGAGAGAGAGAGAGAGAGAGAGAGAGAGAGAGAGAGAGAGAGAGAGAAAGAGAGAGAGAGAGAGAGAGAGAGAGAGAGAGAGAGAGACAAAGAGACAGAGAGAGAGACAGAGAGAGAGAAAGACAGAGAGAAAGACAGAGACAGAGACAGGGACAGAGACAGACAGAGAGGGATAGAGACAGAGAAATATGAGAATTCCAAGGTTAAGGGTCCCTCCTGAAGACCTCATCTTCTTGATGGCGGTTGTACCTGGCTCCTCTAAAAGGGAGCCCTGGTGGCTTCCTCAGAGACAGGACAGGATGTGCAGGTCTGAACAGTTAGGAGCACCAGCTTCCAATTTAGGAGCCAGGCCCTTGGTTTTGAGATGGGATTGGACAGGGTGTGGGTAAGAGCAGAGGCCCCACACATGTCAGGTCACTGTGGGGTTGGTAGTTTTTAAGAACATCCTATTAAGTTGGCAGTGTTGGGGCAGGGCTATGAGGAACTGCTGACCCTGGGATCAAAGCAGGAGGTCGCAGGAAGCTCTTTAGTGGCAAAGAGGGGTTTGCAAGTGGCTGGGAGCCCTGGCTTTGGAGTCTAGCTCTGCCACCTGGCGATCAAGGGACCTGGGAGCTCTGTCCTTTGCTGAACCCTGGCCTTTACAGCTGCCAGCTGGGGACATCAGGCCACCTCTGAGGCTGGATGATGTGTGACAAAGCCCCCAGTGCAGATTGGACACAACTGGACCTGGTAACCGCAGCCGGTCCTGACCCCAGTCTGTCAGGGTCTCACACGCCCGTCCAGGTGCGCTGCTCTCTAAGAAGAGGAAATGTGACCACGAGTTCCTGTTGACACCTCTGGGATCCTCAGGGTCACAAGCAGCTTCCGGCCTCCTTTGGGATCTGCCTGCCCTTCCCCCTTCAGGAGCAATGCCCACCTGTCCAGTTCTTGGGGTGCCTTCCAGCACAGCTCCCCAAGTCAATGCCCCACTTCCCATGCAATGCTCTTCCTGCTGCCTGCCCCCTGTGGTTCTGCTTCTCCCAATTTCAGGCAATTCCCTCTTACCCACCTCACCTCCCGGGGGTCTGCCCCAGCCACTGCCTCTGAAAGGAGACTGTCAGTCCATCTGTCTGTCTGTCATGTCCCTCGCCTCCTTTCACATGTCCCTGCACCTCGCACACGCATTTCCCCTCCAGCTTCCTGGCCCCGGCAACCATCTCTCCCTCTGGGGGCCTACTCCTGGGTCTGAAACATTAATAACAGCTCAACAAACAAGTGTTAAAACAATTAATGGCTTACTAACCCAGTGACTTCTCCTGGATGCGAAGCCCATTCCTAGAAATGAGTCACAGTAGTGCGCCACCGCGCCCCACCCCCACCCCTGACCCTATCGAAACCCTCCCGTGGTGACGTCATCACTACCCTTAATTCTCAGAATCACCGGGCCTCCTTCCTTCTCCTTCGCCCCTAGCTGCTTCTAGCCCCCTCCCCCTCCTTCCTTTTGTTCCTGCCCCCGGCAGCAGGTCTAAATAAGGCAATGTTCTTCTAGCGCTGAACATTGTTGGGGTTTTCAGCTAGTGACCCGGGAAATTGCAGGATGAGATCCGGAGGTCCATCTCTAGCTGACGCAGGACAGATAAGGTTCCAATGGAGCAGCTGGATGTGGACCAGGGTACTGCTGCCAGAGTGAGCCTAGCAGGAGGCCGTGGGTCCAGGAGAACAGAGGGGCTTTACTGCGAGTGGCTGTGAAGAAGGCTGGGCCTCCTTCTCTGAACGTCCCGAGCATCTTTGCTGGGGCAGGTACTGGCACTGGGCTGCCTGTGGTCATCGGGGTGGAAGTGACCGTCCTCCCCAGCCCAGCCGAGCCTTAGAGGTGGGAGCCCAGGCAGCCCAGGGGTGTCACTGCTTCTTCGCCCCATTTCTGTATTCCCTTTTCTCTAAATGGCAGGAGGTGTGTCTGAAAAAAAAAATTGGGCCCTCCTTCTGGAAAATTGATGTTTATAAGGTCATGAAGAGAACTGATGGAATCTTTATGATTCTTTGCAAAATATGCAGCTATCTGAACAAAAGCTCTTGAGGTTGGGAAAAATAAGATGATGATGAACAAAAATACTGTTACTTCAGCTGAGGGCACAGCTCAGCAGCATAAATGCCTGCCTGGCAAGTGCAAGGTCCTGCATTTGATCCCAGTTACTGCTAAAAAAATAGAATAATAATAATAATAATAATAATGCTACTTCATGTGCCCTGAGTGGCAGTCATTAACCCGGAAATGTTTTGTAAATCAGTAAACATAAACATGAAAGAAAGAGGGCTGCCAGATAGCTCTGTGGACTAATGCGCCTGCTTAGAGAACCCAGCGGCCGAGATTGATCCACAGCATGCAGTGTCAGCCCTGCCCCCAGGACATGCTGAGACAGTGATTGAGATGGCATAGTGGCGCACACCTGTAATCCCAGCACTTGGGAGGCTGAAAACAGGAGAATCACTAGGACTCCGATCTACGTAGTGAGACCCTATTGACCCTGTAGTAAATACATTTAAAAAATAAAAAAGAAGAGAAAAACATGCAAGAAGGGTAGATAAATGGAAGATCGTCAAGGATTGGCAAGGTTGGAAGGGCAGAGAAAGCATGAAGTGTCACCAGCACGTCCGGCTCTACCTTTCCGCTGCAAGTCTGCATCTCCTGGTTTGTCTCCTGCCAGGACAGTGAGCCCAGGAGGGCAGGATGCTCCATCCCCCTCGCCCAGCACAGAGCTGGTGCACAGGGGCTGCGCAGTGGGTAGGGCAACCAATTTATTGCCCCAGCTGGAACACTTTAAGAGTGAAGGGAGGCTGCTGGACATAGCCGCCGGCCTGAATGAGTGACTCTTTTATGGTTTGAGGGCCTGGATCTGAGCCATCTATGGTTTCCTACATACTCTGTGTCACTGTCGAGAAGGTCTTCTAGCTGGGTATGGTGGTGCATGCTTGTAATCCCAGCACTCTGGGAGGCTGAGGCAGGAAGACAAGAAGTTTGAGTCCAGCCTGGGCAATTTAGTGACTTAGCAAGACCTAGTCTCAAAACAAAGGAAAAAAAAAAAAAAAAAAAAAAAAAAAAAA